>NW_015168076.1:615111-623880 GCF_001447785.1 Gekko japonicus | reverse complement strand
GCTGTTGCAGTCGTTCATCCCTCATGCCGCACACCAGCCGGTCACGGAGGGCTTCTTCCACGTCGGCGAAGTTGCAGGGCCTCGCAGCTTTCCGTAGGGCCGCAACATACTCCGCCACCGACTCGTTGGGAGCCTGACCCCTCTTATAGAAGGCATGCCGGCACGCAATCTCCGAGGGCTGCGGAGAGAAATGCGCCTGAAGCTTCTCGGTCAGGTCCTTGAAGGAGACGGTCTTGATGTCCGCTGGTGCCACCAGGGACCGGGCGATGTCAAACGTGCTCTTTCCACACGAGCTCAGGAGGGTCGCCCGCTTCTTCGCCTCCGTCGTTACATCATGCGCCTCGAGATGGAAGCTGAACCTTGACAGGTATGACTCCCAATCTTCGGACGCTGGTTCGAATGGCTCGAACTTCGGGCTATTGGCCATCTGTGCAATCGCTGCCACCGGATCTGGTGGTGCCTGTTGCTGACTGGCCACGGCGAGCTGTTGCTCTGCGTTGTCCGTCGTGGGTCTGGGTTAGCGGGGCTGCCTACCCGCACTAGAATCCCACCCTCGTCGCCAATTGTTAAGTCCGGCGCTTAACAATGAGTCGGAGAGTGATTCAGCAAAAGACTCAAGTTTATTCAGCTCTTTGTTCACTTCTTCGACACGGTACAACATCTGATAGCCCGAACAGTTTGTCCATTGAAACTGCTCGGTATTTAAACATTCCCGGCTAATGTAGCCACTCCTACTATACACAAATCAACCTATCAGGTTGAGCGCATAAGGACCAATCACAAACGTTCCCGCTTGCAGCTTGCTCGAATGTGATTGGGTCGTTAGTCTCGGACTTGAATCCCCTGTCCAAGACGAAGCTTAACATAGCTTCCCAATGGGATGTTTCACACACATCCTAATGTACTCATGGCAGCTATGAATACATTTCAGTCACCATGCACTCAGGTAGCAATTTTCCCTATAACTGGACATGTTCTGCCCTGTGCAGTGTATGTGTGTCTTGGGAACTCACTCTACATCACATCCTCAAACATGTTTGATGTACTCATGGCAGCTATGAATACATTTCAGGCACCATGCACTCAGGTAGCAATTTTCCCTATAACTGGACATGTTCTGCCCTGTGCAGTGTATGTGTGTCTTGGGAACTCACTCTACATCACATCCTCAAACATGTTTGCATTCCTTCTGTCTTCACTGCTTGAAGCTCTGGTTCATTTCACAACCTCTTCTCTGCAGACCTCTGCTCTTTTGGACTGGTAACAATAATTCCCCCCCCCCCCCATATTCCCGCTCTTACCTGCATTTCTATTAGTTTGTGTGTGTGTTTATCTTGTGCTTTTACTTCTGTATTTGTGCAATTTGTTGGTATTTTTCTCTTTCAATAAAAAGATTTTTTTCTGGTTAAGCCACTGCCTGGTTTATCCAAGGAAAAAATCCCTGTAAAAGCTGGTAGAGATTTCATGGTTACCTCCTCTCACAAACTTCTGTCTCTCTCACTAATTCCCCTAATTAAAAAGAGTCAACTCCTTTGGGTAACAACAGAACCTACCAAGGGGGAGGCAATCCTGGACTTGGTCCTAAGTAATGCTCAAGACCTGGTGAGAGATGTAAATGTGATAGCACTAGTTGGGAACACTGACCATAATGCTATTAAGGTTAGCATTTATGTGAACAGGGAGTTGCCCAAAAAGACTAACACAACCAGGGGTCATTTCGTAGAAAAAGAGGTGCAGGGGGCTCATTAGCATAACTAATTAGCATAACTTATTTGCATATGCCACACCCCCTAACATCACCGGAAGTGTGTCAGAAGGCAACACCCACTGCTCAGGCTCCACTGGACTGTTTTAAATTGCCAGCTATTGGGGGGGGGGGGACGTGCAGATCTGTCCTCGCAGAGGAGGGAGAGCTTGTACCTGAATAAAACTTGGCCTTAAAGGTGCCACTGGCCTGTTTTGGACCGGGGGGCTTGGGGGGGGCTCTGCAGCTTACCTGGCTGCTTCTTGCTCTGACTGAGGGCTACTGGGAGCAGGGGGTGGGGCTTGTTGCATGTGCCTACCCCCTGGGCTCTTTACTGCCGGAGCTCCGCTCCTGTGCGCTCCTGCAGGAAATGACCCCTGAACACAACCACATTTCACTTTAGAAGGGGGTAACTTCTCTCAAATGAGGGGGATTGTGAAGAAGAAATTGAAAGGAAAGATAAGGAGGGTCAAAACCCTTTGGGAAGCTTGGAGATTATTTAAAAGTACGATTCTGGAAGCTCAGAGGAAATGTATACAGCAGGTTAGGAAAGGTACAAACAGGTATTTAAAAGGCCTGCTTGGTTAACAAAGTAATGGAAGCAATAAAAGGTAAGAAGGATTCCTTTAAGTGGTGGAAGGCTAGTTCAAGTGAGGTAAATAAAAGGGAGCACAGGTTTTGGCAAATAAAATGCAATTTGATGATCAGACAGGCAAAAAGGGACTATGAGGAACATATTGCAAAAAACATAAAGACCAACAATAAAATTTCCTCTAAATACATTACAAGCAGAAAACCAGCCAGGGAGGCAGTGGGGCCTTTGGATGACCAAGGGTTAAAAGGATTACTAGAGAATGACAGGGAAATGGCAGAGGAGCTGAATGCATTGTTTGCCTCTGTCTTCACTGTGGTAGATGGGAGGTGCTTGCCTACTCCAGAACCACCAATTTCAGGAGGGGTGTTGCACGACTTGAGTTGGATTGAGGTGACAAGAGAGGAGGTCCTATGTCTGATAGACAAATTGAAAACTGACAGATCACCAGCCCTAGATGGTATAAATCCAAGAGCTCTGAAAGAACTCAGATGTGAACTTGTGACTCTCCTGAAAAAAATATGCAATCTATCACTAAAGTCTGCCTCCATCACCAAGAACTGGAAGGTAGTTAATGTAACTCCCATTTCTAAAAAAAGGTTCCAGAGAAGATTTGGGAAATTACAGACCAGGATTTGTAGATCCCCAGAGAGAGGGCATATTCTTCATGATTCTTCAGCCATCTTCAGCCAATTCATGGCTCTTTTATCTTACTCCCTTTTGGCCAAACTGTGCCTGGATTTTGCTGACTGGAACTGCAGAAGTGTAATGTGGCCCTAGAAAACATTTGTGATGGCTCAAGTGGTTAAGACGCTGAACTGCAAGCTGGAAGGTCAGTGGTTCAGCCGTTCGGCAGTTCGAGACCCAAGTGCCGCATGAAGGAGTGAGCTCCTGTCTCTGATTCCAGCTCCTGCCAACCTAGCAGTTTGAAAGCAAGAAATTGCAAGTAGATAAATAGGTACCACTTCGGTGGGAAGGTAACAGCGTTTAGTCATGCCAACCACATGACCACGGAAAACGTCTTTGGACAGCACTGGCTCTTCGGCTTGGAAGTGGAGATGAGCACCACAGCCCTAGAGTCGGATTTGACTGGCTTTCGAGCAAGGGAAACCTTTACCTTTACACTCCCCAAATAGATTACGGCTAGTAAGGGAGGGTTAACTCTTCCCCCGTGCATTTCCCTATCAAAATGACCCTCTTGAGCTTCTTTGAGCCTCAGTAGGGAAACAGGTACATATACTGTGCCTCCCCCCCGCCCCCTTAGAACAGGTGTGAGGAATTGAAGTCATATGCTGTTGTCTGAGGAAATGACATGGGAGAATAGCTATCACCCACTGCTGTACTCTGATCCATATTTCTCCCCTCCTGATAGCTGCTTCTTAGGTTCAGATTACATATCTGGTGGTCCTGTCATGACATTCCAGTGTCCCACATAATTTGGATACTTGTCTCTTCTGAACTAATTGCTGCTGCTTCACACAAAAATATATCCCCATCCTCTCCATGAAGAGGGTGTCACCATATCCAAGTTCTGATGAGGTTTATGTTTGTCAAGAGAGTATCTCCTTTCATTAACTCCCATTGGTGAAATACAAACCAATCATTCTGGGGCATTAGCCTAGCAAAGGAACAGTCAGCCAGCCGTCCTAACAATATGTTGTGTCTTCCTCTCCCAAGAGCACTCTATAATGGCAATGCTCTTTTGGCAGAAAAAAACAACCCTTTCTACAAAGTGGATCAGTGAACAAACTGGTTTCTGTCTGGGCTGGCTGCCAGCTTCTAAAAGTAATTTCTGTGTTATTTTGGCAGATATTCTATACTAGGGCTGTCATTTCAGTAATTAAAGAGCAAAGGATGCTTGTACTTTCAAAACACACATGGTATTCAACAGGATTACTTTTGAAGTCATTCTTTGACAGCAATAGTCTGACTCACCAGGATTAGGATGTTTTAACAAAACAAATGTAGATAGGAGATGAGAAAACACACTCTTACATATTTCTAGGGAACTAGGGATCCTCGTAAAAGTAAATGACATTACTTTGCAGATTTGAAAGTGAAACAAGCATTAGAATAATTAACTCATCTTTATTCCTTTCAACCATCCCTGTCCCTCCAGCCCCATTCCAAATGAAAAATGTAGTAGAAAATATAATCTCCTGAATACTGCTGTGTATCCATTGCTGGGGGTGGAGGGACAATTGTCCAGGATGAGAACAATATTTGATGTGACATGGGTATACAAAATAGTGCTAGGGAATGAGTAATGTCCTCCAAAGAAAGGTTAAAATTGGGAGGAAGGAAAGGCAATATGCCAGGGTTGCAGAGTTTAAATCAATCTGAAGGTTCACTTTACATTTTAATTAGAGGCTATTAATCCCAGATGGCCAGCTGTCTCATCAGCTGTAGGACAGCGTTTTTGTGACATTTTTAATTCACTGTTTCCTTTAGCCTTGTTTCTGATAACCTCCTTTTTCTATTTGCATCCTATGGTGTTTTGTCTTCTTTGCACTGTCACAGATTTCTCTGCACCTCCATCCAGTGGCGTACCTAGCCTATTCGGCTCCCAGGGCAGAACGTTTTTTTAACACCCCTCTCCTCTATATTTTTTTGCCATCATATCACAGCTGACTTATGATGACCTCATAGGGCAGTGGTATACCTAGCATGTTCGACACCCAGAGCAGATCATTTTTAACACACACACACCAAAATTATTTTCAGTAATAATCATGAAATAAATGCACCTTAGAAGCCAAAAAATGTTTCAGGGTATAAACTTTTGAGAGTCAAAGTTCCTTTAGTTGGACACAGATAGGAATGGAGATCCAGCTTTTCTAATCTCCCTCCCCCCTACCTCATGACCCAGTGGGAAGTTCTCCTGTGCAACAGCCTGGGCTGGGTTAGGCAAACTTCCTGTGAGCTGCTGGCCCTTTAAAGAATGCCTGTCAAGAAGAACAGTGAAATCAATCAGAAGTGACACTGCTGACAGCCAAATCCAGCTAAACTGGGACATGGTGTTACTACTGCAGGTGTCGCCGTTAGTTATGCCAGATACAGATGCATAGTAAAGCATGACCAGATAACTCCATTTATGGACCAGGGGGAGGGGGAGTTTGGAGAACGTGGAGGACTCCTGGGCCTTTTTGATTCTTCTCCCCACACCATTCCCTGGCTTTGAACCTGGGCTATTCAGGGGCCTTCCCCACCACCACCACTTTACAAATCCTTTGGCCTAATAGTGGCAACCAAGAAATCATTTTCTAGGTTAAGCAGAAATATCTAAAAGAGGGAAATGTTGTTTTATGTTGTTTTATGAAGGCCTGGCGTGATCTGGTCCATGGGGTCGCGAAGAGTCGGAAAGACTGAACAACAACAACAACCTAACTACTACTTTGCAAGATCTGGCTGAGCTGGGTGTAAGGAGAGGAAGACAGAAAGGCTAGATTATTGAAGAAAATGACCTGCAGGCTGGCAATTTCAGTAGCAGCTATCAGCGTGTAGGCTTGGTTGTTGGCCCTAGCATGATCTGTTAAGCAAATTTCCTTCAATCTTAGAGAAAGGGAAGTCTGGCTCATCCTAGAGTGCTTTTTGTTATGCTCAGACTTCCCTGTGCCCCTAGTGGCTGCAGCCAGAACTATGTCTTAAAAATAAAAGGATAGGCATTTGGCTGGATGCAGCATGATGCTGGTTTCAAGGGCCCTCCTCAAGCTGCACCCAGGGCAGAGCGCACCCCCCACCCCGTCATTGGTACACCACTCTCCCCCTCTGTTTCTCTTTCGATCTTTTTCAACTTCACATTATTTTGTACCTCCATCCCTAGTGACCTCTTCCCCCACCCCAGTCTTCTTATGCCATCTTTGTGTTTTTCCACCATCTGATCTCTAGTCCTTCTTGTTGCAGCATCACATAAGAGTCAAATTCTAGAGTTCTTTTAGCATGGCAGCAGAGTGTACTTATTTATTTATTTAGCTTATTTATAGCTTGCCTTTCTCATTACTCAAGGTGGATTACAGAGTACAGGGAGGGTGGGAAATGTAATAATACAGTATAGGACACTGAATGAACAATTCACTAGGACTAGGAGTGCAAAACTGAATGACAATGCAAGCAACAATGTGAACATGCAGTGTAAGATATACAGTCAACAGTGCAGTCGAACTAGGAATACAAAACGGAATGCCGTTGCCTGCCTCTTCCTAGTGACCCTGGACTTCTTTGTTGGTCTCCCATCCAGACACTACCTAGGGCCAACCCTGCTTAGCTTCTGAGATCTGATAAAATTGTGCTAGCCTGGACCATGCAGGTCAGGTCCACTAGGAACTGAATACAAAATTAAATAGTATGAATATCAAACTGCTCAGGCCAGCATCATGCCAGCAATACAGAATGTGGGATTATAAAGGTGATGCCATATCTGCTCCACACTCCCATGTGAAGGTGCCCTGCTGGAGGGTTCTGTCCCACCACAGATCAATTCCATTACAAGAATGCCCTCCTAAACATTTCTGTTTTGTACATTTTGCAGAATGATAGTACTGTGGGATCCTTCCTGATGTCCTTGACAAACAGATTTGTCTTATTCATACTTTCCACTGTTAAATGTAAACTTACTGTGTATATTGAAAGGGGGAGGGGAGGTATATGTGAATCGACCCTGAGGCAGTCTAGGATTCAGGCAAGCTCTGTGGTGTACCCTGATGGCTCAAGAAAGGTGTTCTACTGCCTGAGATGGCTGTTGGTGCCGCTGTCTCCACCAGAGGAGATGATCCTTTTTTCTTCTCCGTTTCCTCAGCCCTCTTTAAAAACAGTGTGACAAGTCACAGGGATTTCCGAACTCTCTCATGAGATTACTTTGTGATAATTCAGCCACCATTTTGGTTGCCCTGGCAACAAGCATCCATTTGTAAAGAGGCTTGGGGGCCAAGAAGGGTTGTTTCCTCTGGCTTCTAGTTGGAGGTGGCTGGTAGTCTGGCATCAGCAGGTTGCCATCAATAGGAGGCTGTGAGTGGGTAAGATGGGAGTTTGCCACTTCCCAGAATCTGCTGCCTCAGTAAAAAACTGGCCCTGGTGGTGAGGCAAGTTGCAAGAGGCTGGGGGGGAAATTAGACCAATTATTCTATGTGCCTTTGAATCCAGGAAGAGGAAAAGCAATGGAGATCATAATGCAGGAGTTTCTACACTGTTGAAGGGCATGTGCAGACCAGAGATTTTCCACAAGAAAATGCCTTGGAATTATCCCAGCAGGCTGCAAATAATTAAAATCGCAGCCAAAATGACTGCAGACATTGAGCTACGCAGGCCTGCATTTTGGTCTTCATTTTTCAAAACTTCCAAAGTGCTATTTAAAGTTTGTAGTATTGCAGCCATTCAGTTTGTCTGAAACCTGGGTTTTCCAAATGCTTTAGTGGTAAAAACTATAAGAATTAATTTGCTATTTTCCTACAAGAATTTTTAAAAGTATAAGAATTGTTTTGCTGGGTCAAGCACTTTGTTTCAACTGTGGTCAGCTAGATTTTAGTTTCTGTTCAAATGACTTCTGAGCGCAGCACATGCTTTTCTTCTCTACTAACAAAGAGACAATGTATGTGAAGCGTAAGGACTCTGCACTTTTTGTAAAACTGTCTATCTTTTAACAAACAATTCCATTTCACTTTCAGATTGTAGATGGCACAGCTGTTAAGGTCTTTAAGAGGACAAGTCTGTTACCAGGTATCAAAAGCCAGGAAAACTGTCTTGTGTTTACAGCTGTAATTAGGGTTGCCAGCCTCCAGGCACTGGCTGGAGATCTCCTGAAATGACAGCTGATCTCCAGGCAACATGGACCAGTTCACCTGGAGCAAATGGCCACTCTGGAAGGTGAACTCTTTGGCATTATACCCTGTTGAACTGACCCCCCCCCAAAACCCCACCTCCCTCACACTCTACCCTCAAAACCTCCAGGTATTTCCCAACTCGGAGCTGGCAACCTTAATTGTAATGGTGTATAGAGACCTTAGTTTGTAGTTGTTTGTTTGCATTTTCTGCAGTTCAGAGCTGTACTACCTATAAATATGAAAGCTCCATTTAGCTATTATATCAAACTGCTGTATCTAATAGACGTGGAGCAAGGGAACACCTGTGTGGTGGATGGGGTTGGCTTAAGAAGAAAACAAAAATCCAGTGGCACCTTAAAGAATAATACCATCTATATATCTAATTCTCAAGTCGCCCCCTGGTGTGCGGATACTTAAATCCGCACATTGGGGGGGACCTGGGGGGGAGAGGTTTGTGCGCATGTGGGGCGGTCCCCACGTGTGCACAAAAATCCTAACTCTGGAAAAAAACATCAGGGGGATGTTTAAATCCCCCCGAAACTCACAGAGCGTCCCCTGCGCATGCGCAGGGAACGCTCTGTGACCGCCGCCGCCTCTCGGAAGGTGAGCGGCAAGCC
>NW_015168076.1:585381-614772 GCF_001447785.1 Gekko japonicus | reverse complement strand
TGCGCATGCGCCGGGAACACTCTTGGAACGGCTTCGCTTCAGTGCGGGGGGGAGGGGAGAGAGAGACCGGCGAAAGCCGCAGGCCTCACTTCGGAGGCAAAAGGGGGGGAGAGACTGCCGAGGCTGCTCGGAGCCGGGGGGGAGAGAGAGACTGGTGAGGCCCGCCAGCTGCAAGCCGCGCGGGCCTCACTTTGGAGCCGGGGGGGGAAGAGAGAGAGAGACTGGCGAGGCCCGGGGCTTCGTTTCGGAGCCGGGGGGGAGAGGGGAGAGAGAGAGAGACTGGCGAAGCCCGGTGGCAAGCCGCGCGGGCCTCGCTTCGGAGCGGGTGGGGAAGAGAGAGACTGGGGAGCCGGGGGGGGAGAGAGAGCTGGGGGGGAAGAGAGAGAGACTGGGGGGCGGCAAGCCAGGGGTGGTAGGGAAGGGGGGGTGGAGGAGACGGGGGAACCGACTGGATGGGGGGAAGCTTACCTGCTTCTTCCTCCTCCGCCTGCTCTGTGTGGAGCTCCCCCACTCCTCCCCCCGCAATTTTCGCGGGTCCCCTTCCTTGTTTATTTCTATATGAGCTTTTGTGATTCATGCTAATTTCTTCATATACCTATCATCTGCCATCCCTCTAACATGTCAGTTGCACTAGCGAACCAATGGAGAACAACCAGTGTTTCTCATGATTGATCCCATGGTTTGTTTCTGTGGACACCCAGTTTGGTGGAAACGGAATATTAGATCTGGGTAACTTGAATAGGAATATAATTGAATATAGCCTCTTATTCAGTCACTAGTTTTCACTTCTTACTATGCGTGCTTCATTTAAGTCTTTTTTTTCCTCCTTTGACAAATGGCTCAGATGTGGAATACTCCTGTGAAGATTATTGCCATCTGGTAAGTCAGCCATACTTAATTATATCTAATTTTAGTCATTTGTTTAACCCCTGCTTTTTCATCAGTATCTGTGTACACAAACCTTTCTTATAGATATTACCAAATTCTGAAGCTGCCAAAGATGCGCACAGTGCAAAGCATAAAGGAAAACAAAAGTTTAAAGTGAAGGAAATGTATCTCACCAAACTCCTATCTACCAAGGTAACTCTTAGGTTTTATTTCAGACTAGATAACAGAAAACAGAAAGGAAGCTTCATAGGTAGAAGCTGCAACTCAGCACACGGTTACAGTATGATTCTGGTGAAGATTGATATGACTTAGGTACCCAGAACCATCTGAAAGACTGTGGCCATCTGCACCTGTACAGTTAATCCTTGTTGGAATGCTACTTCCCATGTACCCATGCAGCTCCAATAGGAGTGAGATTCCTTACTCACTTCAGTTAACCAGTAGGTACACAAACAGCTGCCCATCTGTTGACGTTCCAGTTTTGCTTCAACCCTTATTGATTCTACAAATCACATTGTTGTAGCTGTACAAGATGCAGCCATTCTTTATCTGTGTTAGGTGGGAACGTGGCAATACCAAAGATTACTGGAAAGTTGTATCGGTAATTCAAGAAATAACAAGGTACATTTTGCTGTATGTGGCAATGTAAGAAGCCCTGGATGCTTGAGGCAGGGGGGGGGGGCTGTGTTATTCAATGCTGCCCCTTTTTGTATGTATTCAACTTTTGGGTGTTTGGAATATACTCTTGTTGTGCAACTTGCCTGTGATAGATTGGGCTGATTAAGGAAATGGAGGGTTGTCTATATCTCAAGAAATCTTTATCTGTGAGCACATAGTAAAAGTTACTTTATTTCTTCTTCTCAGGTTACAATTCACTCAGTTGTTGAAAAGCTCTTTAGGAGCATTTGGACTTTGCCCAACAATAAACCCCCAGTTGCTGTCAAATATTTTTTTGATTTTTTGGATGTTCAGGCTGAAAATAAAAAAATTACAGATCCTGATGTGGTTCATATATGGAAAACCAACAGGTATATCACTTGTTAACATCTAAAATAAAGTATACGTTATGCTATTTGTTTGTTTAAAACATTTCTAGGCTGCCTTTCCACCCAAATAGGGTCTCCAAGGCAGATATTACTCTATGTACATTATTCTACTATTATTCACTGGCTCAAATTATTCATCTGAAATAGTTCTATGAAGTAGGAAATGGAAAACCTTTATTAGTGTGGTTTTACAAACTGACAAATAAGTAGCTAAGACTACAGTCCAGTGTGTGACTTCCATCAGAGGAAGCATGCATCAAATTCATGTGTTATCAATTACGGTATTATAGTGCTGAGGTAATTATCGATATTGGTTTATTTTGCAGTTTTTTTCTCCCTATTTGTTTTTGTGATTTCATGATTTTTATTATTTGATCAAATTGATGAATACTTATGCTGCAGGTAATATTTTAATTTGTTGTGCTTTATTACTTTGTAGTTTTATTATTAATTGAATTGTTTTTATGACTATTTATGTAAACTGCTTTGGATATCTGTTTATGAGTAGTATATAAATCTATTTGCTATTTTTTTTAAAAAAGAAGAGATTGGATTGTACTATCAGAAGCCCAGGCTACTTGCATTGTTGCTTGCAAGTGTCATAGGAGCTGAAACTTATAAGGAAAGGTTCTTTTTACAAGTATCTGTGTTTCTGTATTTCAGCATTTTTTAAAATTTCTGAATATTTTTTGTGACTATAGAGGCAGGATATTTTGGAATTCTGCTAGTCTTCAGAAATGCTACAAGTTGTGGACAATAGATTGTTTACTCAAGCTCTTAATGATTTGGCTGTATTTATTTAATAATTTGTCTACTTAATTTATGCCCCACCTGTATCCTCAACTGGGACTGGGAGTGGCCCTTTCTTGAAACTGATCAGACCCACAGTGCCTCTCCGACGAATTTGGGGGACCAGGTTGGTTTTGAGATATAAACCTTCGCCTCACTTGCAAGATGTCCTTAGGGTAGCAAGTGTAATGGCTTTGGGTTGCTGCTGTCATGTAAGTTTTATTGATGGCACATTGTCCCTGACAAGGCAATTCTATTTGTACTCTTAGGACCTCAACTGGAAGATACATAATATTTCCAGTTCATACAACAAAAAAGGGCTCCCAGTTATTGGGTTAAGATGAAGACTTCTCAATGTTATCTGCATATTATTGTCCTAGAACTTGGAGTTGCTACAGGATTAACTGAACTTTGCATATATGTCAGATTCTAATATGTCCACTAGTAAAATCTGCATGGAGAGGGAGGCATAGATGTGATAAAACCCAATAGATATATTTTAAAGCACCATACTACTACTACTAATAATAATAATTATTATTATTATGGGATCCGTTTTGCTTAGCCTGTGGGTTTCCTTTGGGTACCTTTAGAACATTCTTATTAGCAATGTTGAATGTAATGGGTTGGATCCAGCCAGTTATTCCATTCAATCTCCCCCAATCCCCCTCCCTTCTACCACCCTCATTCGATGTGGCCTTTGTACATGCAGGTCTCATGATTCCCAGCATAGCCCCTTTTTTTGGGTGGTCAAAGGGACCCATCCTTTCTTTTCCATCAGTGGATACCCTGATTGGATCCAAACCCTGATATTTATTCCTATACAAACTGATGTAAATATAATTGATTGATTTTGTTAATTACATGATAGTGATAACCTGTCACTCCTGTAGATGAATTGGCTCCCAAATGGTAATATTCTGGAAGCTGAAGCTGAAACAACTGATTGTGATACAAATTCCTCCATGCACAGCAAAGTTAAGCATTAAAATAAAGGGTTCTTAAATGCTTCATTTTGCTTTTTTTCTTGGTGCTGTGTAATAGTATTGCTTTCCAGTCACCTAAAAAAATATATCCAGGAATATAATCTGTAGACTAACCTATAGGTGTTTCCTTTGTCTCTGACTAGTCTTCCTCTTCGCTTTTGGGTGAATATACTGAAGAATCCCCAGTTTGTCTTTGACATGAAGAAAACTCCACATATTGATGGTTGTTTATCAGTCATTGCTCAAGCATTCATGGATGCCTTTTCTCTGTCAGAGCAGCAACTAGGAAAGGTAACATTTCACTTCCGTATGATAGCTTTCCTTAGATCGTGTCCCAACTAGTTTCAAAGGGTAGCTGTGTTGGTCTGCACTAGGACACCTAGCTTCGAGTCCAGTAGCCTCTTAGAGACCAACAAGATTTTGGGGGGGGGGGTGAGTTTTCGCGAGTCAGAGCTCTGACAAAGGGAGCTTTAGAGGGCTACTGGACTCAACTCTGGATCTTCGAAACTGGACGTTCTGCAGTAGCTCTTCAGTTGAAGTCTGTTGTTTTATTCCAGATCATTCTTCTCTAACCTGAATATCTAATTCCAGTGCAAGCATAGGCCCTTACCTAGCAAGTATAATCTGCACCCACAGGGGTCGTTTCGTAGAAAAAGAGCTAGGGGAACTCATTAGCATAACTCATTAGCATATGCCACACCCCCTGACATCACCGGAAATGTGTCATAAGGCCACACCCCCTGACATCACCGGAAGTGTGTCATAAGGCCACACACCCCGCCCCCAACGGTCCGGGCGGCTGCTGCCGGCCTTGCAGCTCCACTGCCAAGCCCCATGAGGGGCCCGGCGGTGGACCTGTAAGGCCGGCGGGAGTGCAAGGAAGCCCCTCGAAGGCCCTCCCTGGCCCCAGGCAGGCAGGGGTGGGGAGAGGCAGGGAGGAAGCAACTTACCCTCCCTCTTCTCCTGCCTCCTCCTGGCTGAATGAGGGCCGGAAGCGGGGCGGCCGGAAGCAGGGGGCGGGGCTTCGTCATGTGCCCCGCCCCCCAGTACCTCACCCGGGGAACTGCGATCCCCCGTGATCCCCTCCGAAATGACCTCTGTGCACCCAGAATCCGTTTCCCTGTGGAGAGACCCTTGCTGGATCAGGCCCATGCACGCAAAAGTATATGGATGGCTTTTTCAGAAAGCCCGCACCCAGCACCTGCGGTTGTGCGTAAAAGGATCCTTGTTGAATCGAGTCACCTAACTGATGGTTGACGGTCAATCATTTGGTACAGTGGAGGTATAGAGAACTGAACACAGTCCCTCTTTCTTCTGTCATACGAAAGGTGACCAGTATTGTCAAAACTGAGAGCATCAGCCATGCAATTGTGTGGAGACATTTCCAGCAATGTGTGGGCAACATGACTGAGTTCTGTCCTTGTTTCTTATTTTTTTAAGTACATTGAACATAAGAGGAAACCACACAGGTGGCTCATAAACTGTGGCCTAGATATTACTGGTGCTACATCAGGCACTTTAGGCTAGTCCACAGGAGCAGGCTGCAGAGGGGGCAGAAAAGAAAAGTTCTGAGAAGGCAGAGGTTAGTTTGAAGTTTTCACTGCAGTCGCTTGCACTAATGATGAGGCATGTTTAAAGTGTGTTTTAAATTGAGAGTTACAGTTTAAAGTGCACACTGTTTTTCAGTTTAAATGCTTACAAACTGAACTGGAAACAAATCAGCTTGCCTGTTGCAGTGCATCTGGCTGTAGCTGAAGCTTCAAAGAAACCCCAATTTTGCATATCTGGAGGTTAAAGCTTTCCACATGGCATGTTCCATAAGAGGCTGAACGATAGGAGTTGGTGCTGCCGATGTCTGGACTGAGAAACTATTCCACAGCACCCAGCCAGTGCAAGCCTGGCCACACCTAGCTGCTAACAAGCAACCCTTTGCCCTGACCCTTCATTTTTTGGGGTTGCTGTACAATTGTGCTGCACAATCTCTGACCCACCCACAAACTTCTGAGCCCAGCAGCCACATCTTGGCAGGCAGTTTACACTCCGCCAGTTTCTAGCGTCCCAGACAAGTGGCAAACAGACGAAGGTTATCAAGGCCCCAGAAAGCTGGGCACTTCACATCCTGTCTTCCATGAAATACAATTTATACATTGCTCTGCTAATGTCAATGCTTCGTCACTAGAAAGAGTAACAGTCCAGTAGCACCTTAAAGACTAACAAAATTGGTGGCAGGGTATGAGCTTTCATGAGTCATCTTTCCTTCTTTCCTTCTTTCCTTCTTTCCTTCTTTCCTTCTTTCCTTCCTTCCTTCCTTCCTTCCTTCCTTCCTTCCTTCCTTCCTTCCTTCCTTCCTTTCGTATCCCACCCTCCCCAAATGGGCTCAGGGCGACTGACAACAGAGGCAAATGCCATCACAAACAGTTAAAACTGCATAAAAACAATCAATAAATAAAGATGGGTTCCATCTTGGAGTAATGGGTTCTGGATGGGTTCTGGACTCTTGCTCTTTTCTACTGCTACAGACAGACTAACACAACTACCCATCTTGATCTAAAGCATCATCAGTGCTCATTATAAATGAATAGGTTTGTTTATTTCTTTTGCTGCAATGTTATAACCATTTGTCAAATTCTATAATGTTTGTTGCCTTTTTTTTTAAAAGGAAGCACCAACAAACAAACTTCTTTATGCTAAGGATATTCCACTTTATAAAGAGGAGGTTAAAACTTTCTATAAAGCAATAAGGGAGTTGCCTTCATTGTCCACTTCAGAGCTAGAAGAATTTTTAACTCAGGAATCGAAGGTATAATTCAACTATTTCTACTGGAAATTATTTTTGATATGGTTGAAATGAAGTCCCCAGGTTTTGTGATCTGCTTCATGTCATTCCTTATACGCAGCTCCAAACATCTCTGTGGCACCCAGCATGCACAACTGTTGGTACCTCCCTGCTACTGAACAATGCCTATTGTTTTTATTTATTTATTGACTGCATTTCTGTGTCACCTCTCCAAGGAACCTGCCCAAGGCGTCTTACAAAATAAAACAGAGTAAAAACAGTAATACACCTTAAAAAGTGTTAATTAAAATCCAGAATACTTTCCATTTTCCTTCACCCTGGATGTTAGTTATTAATATAAAATTCAAATAGTAGCTACAACTTAGAAATAAAACTTACAAGTCCCCCCCCCCTTTCTTTCCTCCAGAAGCATGAAAATGAATTTAAAGAAGATGCGGCATTGACTGAGATTTACAGATACATAGCAAAATATTTTGATGAAGTAAGGGTCTCTGTTCTTCTACTCTTATCTTTCTCTAGTTAGCCTTGGTAGAGGTAATATGCATGCTCTGATACCTGTTTTGTATGGTGCTTGTATTCGTGAAGCCTCTGCCTCAGATCGGCTGAGCTGGTGGGTGGTACAGATTTTTCACAAACATTCCAGCTGCTCGGGCAGTAAAGTCATCAGAATGGTTGTAGTATTCAATTCACATGTATATACAGTTGGCTGTGGGCCAAAATTAAGGCACATCAAACCTTTTCACTAGGTTCCAAAGCTACAATTATTGGCAGTTGCTGCTCTGAATCCTTAAAACCTTTGTATGGGGTATCTCCTCATTTCTTATAACTGGGCTTCATCTTCATGCATGTTTTGACAAATAGGTATCGAGGTTCATATGACTAGAGGAACAGTGTGCATGCTATTGAGAGTAAGATTTCCAATATCAAAATACCTTTGTTTAGATCGGTGGTGCAATTGCATTTGGGCTACTAACACTGTGTATAACTTGTTGGCAGAGTAATTAACACAGCAATGGTGCACAACCTGATTAAAGTGCAGATAAAGGTTTATTTAGGAACGAATATACTTGATAGTAAAGAGGAGAGACAGAGATAGGGTCCTAACTACATCTCTAACTGAGAGACAGAGAGTAGAGACTAAAAAAAACAAGCAGGATATTGCCCTAAGAGCAGCAATCTGGATATGAATGACACTTAAAAGGAGAGAAGGTACTGACCTCATGACCATATCTAATTTTCTTGCTGCCCCCTTCAGGGTCTTCTTCTGTTCTTTTTTGTACACCAGACATTGTCTATTCCAACATAACTTTGGTCACCGCTATCAAAGAGGATAATGTAGAGATAGAAAGGACACAGAAGAGGGAAACTAAAATGCTCCCTCTTCCAGAATAAGAAAAAAACTTGGAGCGCTTAATGAGGTGGTTGGATAGTAGATACAGGATAGGGAAAAGGGAGTTCTTGTTCAAACAATGCATTATTACCTTGTGGAATTTATTAGGGCAGGATATAGGGATTGCCACCAGCATAGACCAGATGAAAGTATGATGCTCATGAGGTGAAAGAACTCACCTGTGGGTCTGGGTATTGTTTAAACTTTGCAACAAGCTATATAGAGCAGCTGTAGGTCCTTAGGCAGCACAATATCTACAAGAGCTACAAACCTGTTCCCATGCAGGAACTAAGGGATTTTAAAAAGTAAACACAATCCTGAATTCAACAAACTTCAGGGACCATTCTTCTCTAAATTTTAGCATGTGCAAACATTATTGCCACTAATGCTGCATTCATTCATATATTCAAATTTCAAGCTCTTGATGTCACAGTAAAGTTCTTCTAGTGGACCCTCAAATCTAGGCCGCTTTCCACTGTCCCATGGTTTTCAGTTTCAGTGCACTTCTCTGAATTTCTTTTGCGTATACATGGATGACAGTGGAAGGACTCTTCTGATTAAGGTCTTGATGTGTAGTCTGAAGCATCTCCAACCATGTAATTCAGTATCAGCAATGTTATTTGGAGCTTTTTGATAGGTATACATTTCTGCCCAGTCCTTGGTATGCCAGCAAAGAGGCAGCTTCCACACACCTCATTTATCTCCCATAACCCTGCAAGCCCTTTGCTGCAGTCATCATAGGATGTACTGTACAAGTTTGGTCTTCATTTTGCCAAAATTTTAATTGAGGTTTCTGTCTTCTGCAGAAATGTAGTTCATTCTGTGAATGAGATTTTTTTTAAAAAAAATGTGCGTATGTGCGTACCTGGAAGTCATTGGTGACCTCTGGTGACTGACCCCTCCTGGGGGCCTGAAGGATGTTCAGAGAGGTGGCTGAATAAAGCCTGCCTCCGCCTCCTGACTGCTGGTATTCCAAGGAGGTCTCCCATCCAAGTACTTGCCAGAGTCGACCCTGCTTAGTGTCCAAGATCTGACAAGATCGGGCTTGCCTGGGCAAGCAGGATTTAAAAAAAAAAAAGATGCAGAAATAGCTTGGTGTTAGAAGGAATGGTTTGCTGAGCCAGATCCTTTTCCTGGTGTTTTCAGGATTGAAAGAATGTGTTATTTTTTCAAGCACACATTTCTTTGTTTCCATAGATACTGAATAAATTGGAGAAAGAACAAGGACTGGAAGAAGCACGGAATCAGCTCCTGAATATAAGAGCTTTGGCTGATGAAAAGAAAAAATGCAGATGGGAAGTAGATGAGCTTAATGATCCATGACTATGATAGAAGGGATTTTTTAAATTGCTACTTTAATTCAGCAAAAAAGTCAAATTATTGGCCCCAGTCCAGTTCTAGCCTGTCTAGTTGCACATAGCAGCTAATGATTCCAGATGGGGAAAATGTAAGCCAAAGTGCTGCAGAAGGTTCATCTGCAGCAGCTCAGAGGGCCCAGAGAAGCACTGCATTGAAGCTGTAGACACGCATGCAGATGAACATCGGCACAGACAACTCCTACTGCACATGGATCTGCCTTGTGGATTGATCAAAACTGGCAGCATTTTTAGACAGTATGTACAACTTTTATCATGGCATGTACTGTTTCTGTATGTTTCTATATGTGTGTGTATGTTTTAACAAAGACCTAGAGCTACAAACTGTTTCCATTTTATTTACCAGGCAGTTTGTCTAAATAGCCTGTGTATTCACTGAACTATGGGGCTGTTCAATGTAGGCCTTAAAGTTCTTCTGAGTTATTTCTAAATAAGCACAAATATGTTCCTGCTGCACACGGCCTGTACCTTAAAGGTCAGTGAACCAGTGCAAGTGAGGCCCAAGATGGCTTCATCTGAACATATGTAATTGGCTAGGCATGCTGTTGCATTCCCAGCCAGCAGCAGTGTATCTAGAGCCGGGCAGACAGGGAAGGAAGACGTGCCATGTATTCCTACGGGTTTCTCTATATTCCACTGTCCAGGAGCCCTTCTTCCCTCTCTTTTCCAATAGATAAAAGGCAGTTATGATGAAAACTCAGCTGAGATAAGGGCCAATTAGCACTATAGAGAGTTCATAACAATAATATGGAAATATGTGGCACGACCATGTGCTCCTTTCCTGGCCTGTCATCTTGAGATCTGTACTGCTCAGGTTCTCTGCCTTCTTTTCAGTAAGGCTATGGGATCATGCAGATCTAGGCTCCCGTAACATTCACGGCTGCACATGGATTGGAGTAGGCATTAGAGGAGCCACAGATATTCCTGGAATGACCCTCCCCCATGATTCTTCTAAAGTCAGCACAGGCAAAGAAAGGGCTTGTTTGCCTTTTTCAAGTGCTGCTGTAAGACAGACAAGGATTTCTTTCTTCTGGAGAGAGAGGTGGTGCTCCTGTCTGTCTACTAAACAATACGTTTGTACAAAAATGTTATCAAATTTCAACAGAAAGCTGCAAGCAGACAGGAAAATCCCCACATTAGATACCAGTTTACGTCTGCAACATGT
Organism: Gekko japonicus; assembly: GCF_001447785.1. Taxonomy (NCBI): domain Eukaryota; kingdom Metazoa; phylum Chordata; class Lepidosauria; order Squamata; family Gekkonidae; genus Gekko; species Gekko japonicus. Next base: position 604,335 of record NW_015168076.1, on the reverse strand, counting down.
AATTGGATATTGAACCTTATTCTTTAACTCGCTTCTTCCAGCAGCTTCTCAACTGCTTCGTTCTCTGGTAAGAATCAACTCAGCATTGACTCTACTGTGCAGAGTCAGCCTTCCTTTACAGTCTTTTTTTTTCCTGTAAGGGAAAAGCAGTTTGTTGGAGAGACACATTGTTGAAAAATATGTCCACCCAAGCATATAAAAGAGCAACCATCTACCACACCCAGGTAGGACTGCCTGGTAGCAGGAAGAAATATTGCTGCTCCTAATGCTATTGCTCCAGGTAGACGCATGTCTGTCTTGCCAGCAGTGGAAATGAATGGTGTGTGATGGTTACTGCCTTTTGAATGCCTCTTTTATTAATAAATGTAAAGCAAACAAATTAGGGAAAGCGGTGATTTTTTTTCTCCCACTAAGTGTGAAAAAGAAAAGTATTTTTTCATGAACTGAGAAGTTAAAGGGTAGATTGGCACATGTATAGTTCCTGATGGACATTTTGTTTCGTGGGGGCATCAGCAGCGAAAAAAGGATAAGCCCCGCCCATACCCAAGCTAAGCCAATGCCATGAAAGAGGACAGGCTGGCAATTGACTTGTACAACTTTTATACCAATCTCAGATTGGGGTTTTAGCCACAGCCACGTAGAAGAAATGCACGATGACTGCAGAGTGGCTGCTCTATAGTTTGCTTTTTTAAAAATAAATCTTTTGTTGAGCCAATTGTCCCATAGTCCTAGCAGACCAAGAAATCATAGCTGTATATGGTGCACCATTCAGTTATCACAAAATATACCATGCCAGAGGAAAAGTTGGAATCTTGAGTCCAGCACAATTAGTTCTGCAAGTGTCATCTGTGGTTTCAGATAGACATCTTTATAAGTGAAATAGAAGTGGTACAATGCTGATCCTCTCACATAACAACTGTACCACATCAAAAACATACATAAAATCTGGTGTTCTGAGCTAATGATAGATTTATGTAAGGAGGAAGAAACCTTATTATTTTAAACTTTTCATTCCCTGGCTAAAACCCAATCATTACAGTAGAAAAGAGTAAGAGTCCAATAGCACCTAAAGACTAACAAAAAATATCTGAAGAGGTGAGCAGTGACTCACGAAATTTTGTTAGTCCTTAAGGTGCTAGTGGACTCTTACTCTTTTCTACTGCTACAGACAGACTAACACGGCCATCTTCATCTATTATCTCCAATAGTTACAGATGATTAGGCATGTTGGACTGCAACTATTGTGTTGTTAAGAACTGAAACTTTTAACCGATTTGTATAACAAAAATTCAAAATAGCCATGCTCCTTTCCCCAAATCTTTCAACTTATTAACCCTACTTAAACCACTGTGGGCCACGTATCATATCGTACAATGATTGGCTGATTTGATATTTACAGATTACTCAAAGAAACTAAATAATGGTGTATTTGTGACAATCAATGGATGAAGCCATGTAGCTCTGTAATTGTAGATGCCTAAAACAATCTGAACATACTTTTAGATGTTCATAGACAAATAGCTCACATGGGTACAATACATATTAAGTGTACTGTAAAAAGAATTCCTAGCCTGTGCAATTTAAACAATTCTGTAAGAAATGTAAATGAAAATGGTAAATACATTGAATATTTATGTAAGATGTTTTATTTCAAATAAAATTTCTTTGAGGTTTAGTTAGCTAATTTGTCTTTTTGTTCATTTTGTTTAACATATATTTCAAGTTTCTAAGATAAGTCCAAGCCCAAGCCCAAATTGTATGAGGATCGGCCATTATACTGTGATATGGTAGTATAATGGATAGGGCAAGAGCTGTGGCTGCCTAACAAAGTTAAGTAAGGGCAGGATCCCAGGGAGAACCCTCCCCCTCTATTGAACAAGATACCCCAAGATCAGTGCTACCCTGGAGAAATTCCAAGACCTCAAGAACTGAAGCAGAAGAAAAGCAGGCTCAGCTGCTGTTACAACCTGATCACCTGAAAGGAGAATATTTAGAACTTCAAAAAATACCCAGCATTTTTCAGTCCCACCCTCTTGGCCTCCATGTAGTTATTAGAGCAGCTCTGGCATAACGGCTGCTAAATTAGCACTTCAGGTTGGGTTAGGAAATTGTCCTTGAATTCTGTAGCATCCATAAACTAGTGTAACTCACTTTGGTCTGTTTTCTCCAGATTTTGGTGAAGACTTTTGTGAGCAGGTGGAGGAGGGAAGCAGCCCAGGTTCCTTGAGCTCTCTAGTTTTGGAGATATTTATGGTGTTTCTTTGACTGTTCATGAAGCAAACAGCAGCCAAATGTAAGATAAGGCATCGCTGTGAGATTGGTTCTAGCAGGTATTAGAGCTTTTGACTGTAAGGCTCAGTGCAGAAAGACTTCCTTTCTCCTCTGGCCTGGCCCAGGCATCCTCAACCTTTTTTGAGCCTGAGGGCACTTCTGGAATTTTGAGAGAGGGTGAATGCCCAGGGTTGTCAAGTCTCCTCTGGCCACCAGCAGGGTTATGGGGATTAGGGTTACCAGATCAATGCTGGGAAACTCCTGGAGATTTGGGGATGGAGCCTGGGGAGGACTGGGACCTCAGTGGGGTAGAATGCCATAGAGTCCACCCTCCAAAGCATCCATGTTCTCCGTGGGTACTGAACTCTGTAGTCTGGAGATGAATTGTAATTCCGGGGAATCCCCAGATCTCATCTGGAGGCTGGCATTTCTATGACTGCCACCCCAAAGCCAGAACCAAACCCCAAATGGCTGCCACAGTAGATGGAGCCAAGTGGAATACCCTCCCTCCTCATACCTGGGAAGAAGGAAAGCCTGAAGGTGGAATGGAACCCCACACTGACTAAGGAAAGTCTACGTACTTATCAGTCCTTCTTATCCTCCAGTGCAAACCCCTTTCACTTGAATAAGGGCAACCAATAACAAGCCCTGCCTTACAATGGCCCCATCCACTTTCTGAAATGCTTGGTGGGTGCCAAGGGATGCACTCATAGGTAACATAGTGCCCATAGGCACCTTGTTGAGGAACCCTGACCTAGCCTGTAAACAAACAAAGAAACAAAAAATAAAGAAATCATGACTTTAAGCCATGCAGACTGGAATGGGTCCTAAGGAGGAAGTGGCCCTTACATTAGCCCCTGGACTTTGTTCAAGTACCGCCATAATCATTGCCTTGAAAGTCACAACTCTAGCTATGAGATGGTCAGCAGTGAGATCACCCCAGTGTCTGGACCACTGGAAAGTCACAAACAGGGAAAATCCAACCTGGACAGTATTTATTATTCAAATTTATATTCCGCTCTTTTCTCTTCCTGAAAGCAGGTTCAGGGTGGATCACAGCACAATATCAGAAACAGCAAAAAATTCAGACATATAAAATATAAACAGTTAAGACAATTTAAACCAATAGAAATTAAAACAGAGCACACTATTTATCTTCATACAGAGGTTTCCAGCTGGTGCCATTGGCATCTTGAACTTCTTAACCTGGGCCACACGAAAAGGTAGTTTCAGCAGGGGAGGCTGAAATTTTATTTGATGTCCACCCCCTCAGCCAAAGGCCTGGCAGAAGAGCTCCCTTTTGCAGGCCCTGTGGAATGGTAACAAATCTCATAGGGCCAGGGATCACCAGCAGGTATTAATTCGCAGAGCGCAAAGCTCTCCGAGGCACATATGGGCAGAGGCGGTCCCTCAGGTATGTCAGTCCCAGGCCATGCAGGGTGTTAAAGGTTAATACTAATACCTTAAAACATTGAAGTTTAATACCAACACCTTAAATTGGTAGCCAGTGCAATTGGCGTAACACTGGCCAAATGTGCACCCGCACAGGCGATGCTGTCAGCAGGTGTGCCCCCACATTTTGCACTAGCTGGAGTTTCTGGATCAGCCACAAGGGCAAGCCCGCATAAAGCGAGTTACAGTAATCAAGTCTGGAAGTGACCATTGCATGGGTCACTGTAGCCAAGTCCTGGGGGGAGAGGTAGGGAGCCAGTTGCGGGATCTGCAGATCCGGTGATAAAAGGCAGATCTGTTCACTGTGGCGACCTGGGCCTTCTTAGAAAGTAAGGCATCCAGGACCACCCCCAGGCTCCTCACCTTCTGGGACAGTACTGCACCATAGTACTGCCCCATCCTGGGTGGGTAGCCGTATTCCCGATTCAACCCCCCCCCCCCCCCGACTCAGGTACAGGACTGCCGTTTTCGTTGGATTTGTTGAAAATATGTGTGTTGCAAGGTCTAAAATTCAGTCATTATAGGATTAATTTGTTTACCTTGTGGGCTATTGTTTAGACTGACCTGGAAGGACACCCGCCACAGAGCCAATGGAAACAAAGCCGTGAAACTGAAGTCTGTTTACTCACAAGCATTGGTTAATGTATTCAGGTGATTTCCTTCTAGGGGTCAAGAAGAAGAATCACCATTTGTTGTAGACCGTGTGGTCAGTGTAAAGATGTAGTCTTAGGTGTCTTTGTTGTTTTGTAGATTTCCTGTGAACCCTTCCCTTAAAAATAAAGATTTTTGCATAGAAGAAAATGCCTCCTCTCCAGTGAAGCAAAGATCCATTGCAATATCTGAATATTTAATTATTTTGCCGATTTTTCCCAACAGGATTAAGTTTCAACCGGCTCTGTTTCATCCAGCCCAGCCTCCAATGCACATAGTCTGTAGACTCTATAGAATCCATACTAGTTCCACGGCTTATATTTATGTATCGATGGAGAAAACTAGTCTCCAAAGTCGTCACTCACAGAGGGTCACACATGCTTTGGCTGTAAAATTTTCTTTCTGTTAAAACTATGGTTAGAAATATGACACTCCAAATAGGAGGTACCTGTTAGTATGATTAGATTCTCTTGGGTTGCCTTACCCTTTGGTCAGTCCACTGAATAAGTGAACAGCTTTGCCAGGGCTATCTAGACTACAGCAGGAAGGGACAGCTCTACCCTCAGTTGTCACCCAACAGCACTGAGTCTCCACCTTAACAGGGAATGAGGCCCTGACCCAGACCCATTATAATGCCCATTATATTTACAGAAAGCAACTTATTAGAAAAGACCCAAATTGCAGTTTTTGATATTCCCTTTGCAACAGAAAAACAAGACATAGATTGTATTAGGTGAATGACATGAACCTTCAACAACCTGTAATGTGTGCGATCTGCAGAAATCTGAGTTTTCACTTTGCATATTTCAATGTGGCACACTAAAAAAAACCTGACAAAAACTAATTTTAGATGCATTATGAGAATGTAAGCGCATTCAAGGAGGAGAGAAGGCACTCTGGATACAGAAAATCCAATCTCCACCCTCATTGCTGTAGCTAAATGAAAACACAGTAGCCAGGAAATAGATTTTAGAAAAATATAATTATAGGCCCACAATACTTGTGTGGGGGGATTAACTTTGTCGCCAGGCCCGTGCCCAGTGCAACTTCCTGGCCTGAGTCTCTGCCACTGGCGGGCCTGGCGTGACTTCCAGGCTGTGCTGCTGCTGGACCCAGCATGGAGCCCGGGGCTATGCCACTGCCGGACTCAGCATGGCTCCCCAGCACGGCTGCTGACTGCTGGAGGTAAGCGCGTTCTCTGTGTAAGTGCCACTTTACTTTGGGGAGGCATTTAAACCCCCATTTGTGTTTTTTTTGAAATTTTCACATTTTTCTGCAAACTTGAGGAGTCCCCCAAGTTTTCTGGAAAATCTGTTTATGTGGCCCTGATCTATGGATTTAGCTGTCTGCGGATGGGGGCTACATGTTGCTAATAGTATATATACAGATTTGATCTCTGTTAACAAAAATGTTTATTTTCACCACATACAAATATCTGTAAAGAGATAACAAATATTCATACATCAATTATGATAGTTGAAGAATTTATTTTTTCTCTCTATATCCCATAATGTCATGTTAAAGTGCAAATAATCAAGTATGTTATATAAAGTTAGTGATACCAAAATTCCACCTGCTTTTGTAGTCTGTATGGACAGAGTTGGTGCCCACTTCCAAATCACAGTAATCTAGTTATGAAAAACAGAGATATATAAAACAAAAAGGACGCTTTTACAAGGAATTTTTTGCATTCAAAACCTTGACAAATATTGTTAGAAATTTTTTAGTACAAAATACAACCTGATATAAGGTTATAATCCTTATCTGAAATTATACAATATTTTCTTGAACAGTTATTTTTTATTTGCATTACTGTATGGTTGAAATTAACTTTAATTTAAAATGTTACAAAACAACAAAGAATATACTTAGATCTTTCATCTGGTTCAAGGCACATTGAGATGTGAATGCTTTTGGCAAGGGATAATGTGTATCTAATGCTTAATAGTTTAGTTTTGGAGCATATTTAAGGTCCCCAGCTAGTAAATCATCCTCTTCAACATGCTTATTTCTATCACTGTTAAGAGTCCAAACTTGCTACTGATCTAACTCGTTCGGTAGAGGCACCAAGTGCTTGCAACTGTTTTCTCTGTGTGGTTTCCAGATCTTCCAGACGTTTACGAAGCAGGGAAAGTTCTGTTTGATGCTGTTCCTCCTTTAAATTAAGAGGCAAACCGAAGGAGGAAAGGACATTTAGTTTATAGATATATTTGCTATGAACAATACTTTTATGATGAAGGTTATAGAGATGTCATCTGTGAAAAAGGCAATATATTCTTGTGCTTTTGTCTTTTTTGCTCTTAATAAAGTGTCCCAACACAATGTATCATGGAGGCAGGAAGTATGTGCTTGAGTATATTGAAAAGTACCAAAGACCACCTTAAAAGGTATCGTGGCCTGGAGGACTGCAGCTTATTTTCATCCTGCATCTATCAGCTAGGAGTGCTTAACTCCAAAAGTTCAGATTCGTATAAGTTCTACCATAAGAGGTAAAGGAAATTAGTGTAGAAATCTGCTAGACTGCTCGATCTGCACACCCAAGAAGGCTTTGTGTTTCTGGAACAGCAGTTCTCCAAGCCAGGGCTGGGCAGAAGATCACTCAGGAGTGGTCAGTCACTCTCCAAGCAATTAAGAGTAGCCCCCTGACCCTCTTCCAGTGCTGCTATAAGCACTTTCCTATACTTCCCTTTAAAGCTACTGCAGAGGTTTCTCTCCCCTTTTTCTTTTGCATTGAAGGAAGCACACAGGCCTTTGTTCTCAGGGCCGGCCCGAGGTTGTCCTGCACTCTAGGCGAGTGCAGATGCCAACCTCCCGGTGGGGCCTGGAGCAGTAAGGGGACCCCGGAAGAGACTGGTGCACTTTCGCTTTCCGCCCTGCTCCGGCTGCCCGCCCCAGAGAGGCACACGGGAAGGGGGAAGTGCGCCAGTCTCGGGCCCTTCGCCAGGCAGGCAGGCCAGCCGGAGCCCCTCACGTCCCCCCCGGGGCTACCTGCGGACTCAGCAGCGGCAGAGGCAGCAGTCGCGCAAGCCGCTCTGGTTGGGTCCAGTTCGGCAATCGGCGCGTGATTGCTCCCGGGGCAGCCTCGGACTAAGCCGTCGCCCTGCGCGCCTGTTTGTTTGCCCTCCCGCCGCGCTCTGGATGGTGCCTCTGCCTGCCTTGCGACGGGCCCCGCCAGGCCTGGGCAGCGCTCCCCTCGGCCCCATTATGGAGGAGAGGAAATCATGACTTTAAGCCATGCAGACTGGAATGGGTCCTAAGGAGGAAGTGGCCCTTACATTAGCCCCTGGACTTTGTTCAAGTACCGCCATAATCATTGCCTTGAAAGTCACAACTCTAGCTATGAGACGGTCAGCAGTGAGATCACCCCAGTGTCTGGACCAAAGTCACAAACAGGGAAAATCCAACCTGGACAGTATTTATTTATTATTCAAATTTATATTCCGCCCTTCCTGCAAGCAGGCTCAGCCTCCCCCCCCCCTTCTTGCCCCTGCCAGGCTGCGGGCGACGAGAGGCCGCCGGTGATTCCCATGGCCGCCGGGTGTTTAACATGTGGGATTTCCCACTCGGGGGTGCTGATTGGGCCGGCGGCCCCACGGATAGGCTCCCTGCCTGCCTGCCTCGCCAGGGGCCCCGCCGGGCCCGGGCAGTGCTCCCCTCGGCCCCCCTCCCCCCCGCTACCCTTCTTGCCCCGTGCTGCGGGCCGACGAGAGGCTGCCAGCGGCCGCCCCGCCTCTCCTCCCATGCCCTAATGGCCAGCTCGCGCTCTAGGCGAAGGCCTAGTTCACCTAGCGGGCGAGCCGGCCCTGTTTGTTCTGGATGCTCCACCCTCCAGTCTGCTGTTTTGTGACTGATAGCCACCAAGGCTCTTGAAAAAATAAAGAAGCTCTCAGCAACTGTTTGCCCTCTCCTGCTGTAAGCCACATTGAAACTGCTTTGGAACGCGGTTTAGGATAGGACAAAGGACTCAAAGTAAAACAAAAGAAAACGCAAAACCTTCACCTAGCTATGTCCAAGACGCCAAGCTCTTGAGCATGCCCTAAAATAGCTGTTTGGATTCTGAATCTATCACTGAAATTCCTAACCTAACGTAAGCTACCCTGTGCGTGTGTGTGCCTGTACGCGCACACGCTTTCTATACTTTCTGGCATCCAAACCTTTCAGAAAAGCCATCCATGGCAGCTTTTAAAGTATCCTGCACCTTTCCCTTTTATTAATGCTTATGTGATTGATATGGTCCTGTAAAATGATCCTTTGAGGATTTTTTTTGTAATGAGTCACCCACTCGGAGATGAGAGAAGGATACCTCAGGTCCAGGAGCAATGGTTGACGAGAATAAACTGATGGGATTCAGGGTTGAGATGTTTGGAAACAGAATTAACTGGCGAAATTCATTATGTCTGCGCTGTAAATCTTTTAGTCTTTTCTGAAGGTGAATGTGTTCTTCAAAAGGAACATTCTGTCTGAAATAAACAGGAAAAGATGCTACATTAGCTTTCCAGCAGAAGACTTTAAAATGGCATATTCTTCAGATGAACCATAGTGCAATCTGAACAATATCTAAAATTACCTATTTAACACCTGTTTTTCAATTTCCAGTTCTTCTTTCTTGGCTTCTAAGAGCTCTATCTTCTCCAGCAGTTTCTTTCGTTTATTGTCATTAAGTGTCTTTCTCTGTAAATAATAGATCTGTATATTTAGGGATACCATTATTGATTGACTGACATCCCTCAGTACCTTAATATGCAATATTACACTTCCTCCCCCATTAGCCTTAAGCTGAAATCTGACCTAAAATGATCAAGTTAAACCCACGGACAAGGGAAGTACATTAATATAATATTGAGCAACTAATCTTATAACTTAGGAAATACGGCGTAAAGACACATTAGAAAAATATGGAGGGGGAATTATATACCTTTGTTGTGATAAACAAGGATTTATTTTTGCTATATCACATACATTCTTTGCATGTACTACAGAAATAAAGAAGCAAGTGCACTTTGGGGGACAGAACCATCAAGAGGAACAGGAATCCTTAACTTCCTTTTCTGTGCAGTTTGACTTCTTTGGAATGCAGGATGAGGCAAAGCAGGTGGCTACAATTCTGCAGAATTCTAAAAATAACTGGATTGTGAGAATCTTTGTGCAGGAAAAAACCCCAGTCATATATAAAATGTACAATTGGCTCCTCCGGCATGTTTTAGTTCATTCTTGGCTCTCTTAATAATACACAATCTAAAATTAAGTTTTAGTTAAAGTTTACTTGAAATTTCAACACCCTGTTCCACTAAAAGCTTCATCTACAAGTATTTTTTATGAACTCAACAGATTTTTAATAGCGTTTGAATGAGTAAACAAGGACTATTATGTAGGATATATTCAATTCTGATATATGAAGGGAGGGACTATCAGTAGTTTAAAATGCAAGCATCACTTACAATTAATGTTTTCAGCTCAGTGGAACTATATCTGTAGAGCATCTGAGGAGTTCTCTACAAACACTGGTTCAAAAGACATTTGTTTTAAAATCCTTTACAAGTGGTATTATATTCCCATCAGGATTAAGAAAATGCTTGGTACTGGAAACGATTAATGTTAGAGATGCAATTCATCTACTGGGTCTTTTATTCATATCTGTTATTATTGCATGAAGGCCCAAATTTATTAATAAGCTGCTTATATTATCAGTGCTATTATTATCCACTGGGGCTGTCATGATCTGTAGGCCTAGGAGAAAGGCATAGAGGCCTGTGTGGGAGTGGAGAGCAGAGAGCCTACAACCCCCACAATGCTTAGCAACGGTTGTAGCCAATCAGTGTACAGAGATTGTGTGAGGGAATGGAACTTAAGCTTTGTGCACCATGAAACTGTGTTCTTTCTCTTCTGCAGTCTTGTCTCTCACAGAGCTCAACTGAGGGGACAGTCTGGTCTGAGGAAAAGATCCCTCACTTGGGACAGAGTGAGTACAGGCAGGAGGCCTGGTATAAGAGGGCTGTGGGCCTTGAAATAGTAACAAGTGAAATAGGTAGTCACCTTAGAGCTGTTTATTTCACCTTTAAACACTGTTATATATTTTATATATTAAAGTACCTTGTCTGGTTTTCCTTGCCCCATCACTGTGTTAATAAACCATTTGTTTTATGTTCTCTGCCTGGTCATCATGCCTATAGTTCTCAGCTTAAAAAGTGGTGGCAGCTGAAGGTGGCGACCCACAGGGGGTCATGACAGGGGCCCTAGGGCTGCCAAGTCCCCCCGGGGGGCGGATTCCCCCCCGCTTTGGAGGCCCGGTTTCCACCATCGCGGAATCGGCCCCCGGGGGAAACCCCACCCCGGCGTGCACGTCATCCGCATGTTTTCCCCTCAAATGGCTGTGGCCCTGCCCCCAGCGTGCCTGGTGTCATCACGTCACATCCGGATGATGTGCATGCGTGCGCAGAAGACGCTGTCTGGGAGCCCCCCGCTCCAGAAGAAAAACGACTTGGCAACCCTAAGGGGCCCAGTTTAATAATTTGAAGAGTTATGGAAAGAAATTATAGTCATTTCACAGATAATTTGTTGACAAGTGCCAAGCTTCTCATTACTAAGTACTGGAAGCAAGATCACTAACCTTTAATGGACACCTGGAAAAGAAAGATCTGGAATATTATGGCAATAAGGACATTAACTTTTCATAAACTGCTTAGGTATGGGAAATATTCATATGAATTATTTAGAAAACAATAGCATTGTTTTATTGGAACAGAGTTACACTGAATGAATATGTTAGACAAGAAATCCTATTTATGATTTAGTGTAACAAAACATTATTTTGACATGGGAAGCCTGCATTGGAATTTTATTTATGATCCAATATTTGAGTACTGTATCTGTGTCTATCATTTTTTTGTAAGTTTATAAAACAATTTAAAACATCATTTAACATTTTAAGACAGATTTTATTATCTTTTAGGCATTTAAAATCCAAACATGTTTGTTATTAACAGATAATAATATACTTGCTAAATTAGTATAGTAATGGGCCCATCCTAAGGACTGAAGTCGGTGGGCTTACAAGGGTGTAACTCTGCTTAGGATGGCACTGTCAGTCTGCTACGAATCAGAACCAGAATGCAGAAACATAATTCACAACCTAGAATAAAACACTTCCTGCAAAAAATATGTTGTAACGTGCCTTTTTCTGAGCAACTGCAGCTCGGTGTAATTTCTCTTTCATCTGGTCATATGTTTCTTCTGCCTTTGTGATGCGCTGAATGAGTTTATGTTTCTCTTCCAACCATTCCACACGTTTGTTTTCCAAATTCCTAAGGGGAAAAAATACGCAAACAGGTAAGTGAATGTGGTCTGAGATAGTCCTCCAGCTAAGCAGTGATAGTATTGAGCAATGAGGGAGGGCCATCTGAAAGGAGCAGAAGTCCAAGTGTTAGAGAGGAGCAATTCCCAGGCTGTGATGGGGCATACGAGTAAGCCCCAATAAATAAAAATAATATAATTAAAAGTTTCCATCACCCCACAGACAGAGTTGCACATTACATTGCTGCATGATTCACCTCTGGCCACATCTCCTTCCAACCAGGCAATACTGTGGTGAGAAATCCTGCCATATCTCTCCATTTATGGCTCCATTTATGGCCTCTGCCTGAGTCACTGCTATGTGTCCCCAAAATTAAGTTAGAGAAAGCATGCCTTCATTACACATTGTGCTAATGCACCAAGAGCAGAGTTTAAATTACAGTGGCTTTTGGTGTCCACTTACATGCAGCAATTATGGCAACAAACCTGAAGACTGTACTACGAAATTCTATTGGAGACACATTGGCTATGAAACATTCATTTAAGATCTGTCGCATATAGGGATGGTGTCAGGGCACTGGCTTCCCTGGGCAGAAGCCAGCACTCCAAAAGGCTCCTCCCTCTACTGCTGAAACCCTTTGTGGCTCCTCTGGCTGCCTTGTCCACTCACTTGCTCTCTCATCTGCCCCCACACTTAGATGGGCAACAAAGAGGAGGGGCTGCTATGGGGGTCCATCAGAGATAGTTTGCCTCAGGACTCTCCAAAACTTGGAGTCTGCACTGGCAGCAAATAAAAACCCCTTAGATGTTTAATCTGCAGTCTCAGGTGAAAGAACCATTAGGAGAAAAGACCCAAATAAAAGCCCCATTTCTCTCCCCCCGGCCCCGAATGGCCTAGAAAATGAAACAACTCTCCAAATGCAGCACGTCTCCAAATGTAGCACATCAACTCTTGCCAAGTAGTGATTAGGCCCAGACTCCCTGGAACTAGATGCATTAAGTGCTAGTAGCAAGTTCCAAGGGATCAGATTCATTAAAAAAACAAAAAACACTTTAAGATATGAAAGAATATCCAGCTGAAACAATGTGCTCATCCACTTTTTCATACATCTGAAATTTCTCATATGCAGAAGTGGGTTGCCTGCATACGATAATATTTCTTCCAAAGCACTAGGAAAGTTTTCAAATAAATCAATAAGGATTAAGAGAACTCTTGACCTCCAGAAATAACAACTTGTCAAGGGCACTTAAGAACTGGCTATAAATACTTAATCAAGCTATCATCTTGAAACTGCTGAGCTTGACAAATCCCAAAAACTTACTATAGAAACTGATGACTGAGTCACACATTCATGTACATCAAGCAATGACCCCGAAAAAACACAAGCAACCACTAGAACATACTTTGCTAGTAATGAAATGTGTGCTGTATGTGGTATCTGATCCATGACAGCCATCTCAGGCGCATGAATATAATCACTTGAAGTTGCATCATCAAATGATGAACACGCTCCCCCTCCTTAGAAGACTGGGAATTTTAGAGATACATTAACAGTATATTGATTCTTGTGCTGTGGTGGCAGCTGTTACTGAAGCAACTTTCTGCACAACCAATCAGATCCCCAATGGCCAATCAAAAGCCCTGCCAGGCAAAGGCCCCACCTACTTTCTAAAAACATCTGGGCACCCAAAAAAGTGTCAGCAGGTGTCATGGCACCCTGGAGCACCATTTGGGGACCCCTAGTGGGTGTGTTTTCAAATTATAGCTATCAAATATGAAACCCAGTAACTTTTGAAATCATATTTAAAAGCTACTGCAACAGAGAAAATTCATATTACAATCAGCTGATAACCAAAGTTCATTTTTCCACAGTATTGCTTTCTCGTGGTAAGAGCTACATGTTAAGATAGGGCTTGACAAATCTCAAAGGTCACCAGAGTGCCTAGTAATTTCATTGTGGTATTTTCAGCAATTATTTTAGTGCAGTCTCTCCCAGCGATACTTAATGGAAGTACAAAGGGATGGATCCAGCCAGTTTTTTCACTGGTGAGAAAGAAAGGAAGGGTCTCCTTTAACTACCACAAAGGCTATGTCCTGCATGGACAAAAGCAATGGGGGCAGTAATAAAGAGAATTGGCTAAGATTGAGTGACAGAACTGGCTGCAGCCACCCGAAAGTTTATTGATTATTTGGCATCAGAAAGTTTTGTTCTATGATATCACATAATATCATCAGGCAGACTTGTTAACTTGTACTAACTATTCAGTAAAGGTAAAGGTTCCCTTGCTCGAAAGCCAGTCGAATCCGACTCTAGGGTTGTGGTGCTCATCTCCATTTCAAAGCCGAAGAGCCAGCGCTGTCCAAAGACGTTTCCGTGGTCATGTGGCCGGCATGACTAAACACCAAGGCGCACGGAACGCTGTTACCTTCCCACTGAAGTGGTCCCTATTTATCTACTTGCAATTTCTTGCTTTCGAACTGCTAGGTTGGCAGGAGCTGGAACTAGAGACGGGAGCTCACTCTGTCATGCGGCAACTCAGGTCTTGAACTGCTGAACTACCGACCTTCCACAGCCAACTATTGGGATCGCTCCTCAAAAGTGGACTATCCGTCTTGGGCTCTTTTGGAGGCTTTTTCTCTGCCCCCCCCCCTCTTTAAGTGGAATGCATTAGGGTCTAGCTATGCTAGAGTGAAGGGATAGCATTGTGATAAGCTGCTCTAGGTCCCAATTAGGGAGGAAAGCGAGATATAATTCTTTATAATTAAAATAAGTTAAGATTAGGTATTGTTGGACAATAATTTAAAAACTAGACATTAAAATGCAAAACTCTGAAGACTGAAAAAAGCCAGCCTCCTAAATTGTCTCCCTGGCTCCTAGAGGGAAATAATATTTCTCAAGGCCTGCATTAAAATATAACGTGTACCTCTCTGCGTCTAACTGAGCCCTCTCTGCTTGACTTCTTGCATTTTGACATTCATTTTTTAATCTTTCCAGCATGTCCTTGAGTTTCTGATTGGAATCCAGCAAGTCATTCTCTGACTGCGAAAGTGAAGCCACACGGAGCTGCAAATCTTGGATGTGCTGCCAAAAAATAAAACAAAAAAGCCCATAAGAGATTAATTCTGTATTACTTGTCAAAACTCTAGAGGGCAAGCCAGATGTGTCCAGTCATGGTATTATTGCCCGGCTTGTGAGTTCACAAAAGCATCTGGTTGGCTGCTGCTGGAAACAGAATGCTGGACATAATAGGTCTCTCATCCAGGACAGTAGAGCTCCTTTCCTATATCTGTTCTTATCTATTCTTTAAAACTGGCAAGCCCAAATGGAAACGCGTGAACACAAATTTCCCTGTTGGTTTCTGAATTAAAACTGAGTGGCTTTATCACAAAAGTACAAAAGATCATGTCATCAAACCCTCACCTGCTTGAGATTAGCATTGTCGCTTCTCTCTTTTTCTAGCTCTTCAGAATTAATAACTTGCTGTTGAAGCTTTTGCCTACAAAAGTAACACAATGTAGTATCTTTTATTTATACACACACAAACACACACACATATTTAAAAATAAAACAATTTATCTGAGGTTGATATTTTGAAATTTAAAATCTGATAGACAGTGGCATAAAGAACTGAGGGAAAACAACTCCAGAACAATGAAAGGTGGCCCGGTCCAGTATTAATCCTCCACCATGGATCTAAAAGAAATATCAGGTTCCCAAAGAATGCTTCATAAAGATTATTGCTATTGATACTTCTTGGGAGGTGCAGGAGATGGAAGAGCATAAATACAGGGAATGCTAGCATTTGTTGAACATTAACAAGTGGGTAACTATGTGCGTAGTGATCTTTTTAAATGATGGTATAAGGATACTTTGTCAGCTATTTGAAATTTAATGAAGATATAAAAGATTTAGTATAAAAGAATTAAAAAGTATACACTGCATAAATGAAAAGATCTGACTAAATCAGACATAGAAGCCTGGACATAAGAATTAGTGAACATGGCAGCCAAGGAGTGTATACAAGTCAGGCTTCAGAAGGAGAGAAATAAGTACATATGGGGAAATAAAAGGAAGTACTGATTGGCAGTATTGATTACCATCTTTATTTCATATCTCAGCCCCCAAAACTATTTAGTTTGCTTCTTTCATTTGTCTTTGTCTTCTGTACTGGTTCTGCTAATCAGAACCACGAGGAAAGGTGAGATATAAATGTATTTATTAATTAATTTGATTTGTTCTTTTGATACATGTAGATAATTATGAATGGGTGTCAGCATGTGGTTGGATATACAAAAGGTTCACTACAAGAGGTAAAGTCCTTAACAGAAGGAAACTTTATAGCAGGTAGAAATTGTAAAGACAATGTTGAACGGAATGCTACAGAATTAAATGGGGATGAAGAAACAGGCATCTGAAACAACTTCTTATTGATTTATATGCTTATATTAAAATTAAAAATCCAATATAGCTATTTTAAAAATACTGTGAATAAATTGCCACTGAAACTTGAAAGACCTAAATTATGAAGTTTTATCAATTAGGTCTTGAAGATTTCAGTACTGCATAACTGAACAGATGGAGACATTTCAAGAACAAATATAAACATGCTGATGCTGGCAGAGAGATAGATACAAAATAAGAAATTTCCATTTATATGCATTCATGTATGAATTCATTTTTAAAATAAAGAGATACTTTTTCTGCTCAACTTACACTAGGTGTTAAGGTCTACATTCATGTTCTATGCATATTTGTGCAGCATGGAATGCCATGTTCCATAAAATATTTAAAATGTATATGCCTAGTTAGCATTACAATAACTTCATATTACCTAAGGTTCTGAATTTCCCTTCTGTTGGACTCTTCTGTCAACTGCAGAGCTGATATTTTCTTTTCATATTGATCCTTTTCCAGTTGTCTCTCAGAGTCTTGCTCCATTTTGTTTTTCTCCATTTCTGCCAATTTGGTTTCAAGTTCTAGTCTGAAACATTATGCAATATTTATTAGTTGTGAAAAGCAGCAATAATTTTTATTTCTTCATCACATTACTTAAATCATCAATAGCCTAGCCCTGCAAACCACCCCATGAAAGCTAGGGATGTGCAATCAGATATTTAATTAATCAAAATCCAAAACTTCTTTTGGTAAGCAAACCAAACTGAACTGACCAAAATTTAACAGCACATTTTCAGAAATCTTTGGATCTTGCCATTATTGCAGCTGTCTGGCTTAGAAACTGGCCTGGCTCCTTGCTTTAAAAGTTACCAGAGATCAGTTATGTGAAGGGATGTTTACCAGTCAGCAGAACTACATGGATCTTGCCACCAAAGTGGTTCACACTGGTAGGCCTGCCTTTCTAAAGTGTTTACATTGCATTATTGGCTCACTGGACTGGGGAGGGTTTCAACTCAACGTAAGCAGCATCTCCTGTTTGCTCATGTTCTTGGGTACTGAGACAAATGTTTTACCTGCCTGTCAAGTATGCAGCACTGCAGATGTTTCAGAGAGGGGAAACATACAGCTGAATGCTATACTTGTCCTTTTCCCTCAGAAATAAGCACTGCTGCCACTAGAGTGATAGATAACATGTTTTATTTGGATTCTAGGGAGGAAGGGGACTGAGTCTGCACAAATATCTGTAGAACACAGCGAGACCACAACTCCTCAGTGGCTATAATTCCATTCAGCTACAAAAAGAAACCAGTTAGTGTTATGGAAATACTCATAACATAGTTTCATCTTTGGGCAAAATGTCGAAACTCACACATCAATGTCAAAGGCAGAAGGGGCCTTTGTAGTTCTGTAAGGAGCTCAACTCACCTAATCCCATTCTCCACTTGCTCAGAGCAGAGGTGGCTCTATGTTTCTGCCAAATATGCTGCCTGCCTGATGAGCTGTATTATATAAACCTGACTGGTGCCCACTCTGCCATGTTTCCCACTTTCTTGGGCAGTCTTGCCAAATGCTTCCATCTGCCAACTCTGCTGCTTCTCACATCTATCTGTAATTTGGCAGGGAGGATCCCTTGGGAGGGATACATTCTCCAAGAATTTCATACCAGTGGGATGGCAGGAAAAAACTCACAGATTGAAATATGATCTTCATTGACGTGGAAAAGCTTAACAACGGTAAAAAATGTTGTGACCATCTCTAAATGCTCTACTACCAAAAACTTCTTGGAAGAGAGAAAGACTAATTTCAGAAAATGTAGGCTGTACTTCAAATAAATGTAAAGCACTTTCAAGACTCAAAAGTGCAGTAGAAATTAATTAGTAACAATAACTACCAAGGCTTTATAGCGGAGACATAATGCGTGGTATACAGTAATAGGGAAGGAGTCTGTTACTGCTCTAAGTTTTTAACTCTATATAAGGGCTGGACAACAAAATGCACAAATGCACTTACTTTTCCTCCTGGAATACTGCAAGCTTCTGGAAGCCTTCTTCCTTTGCAGCTTGTACTTTTCGTACTAACTCGCGATCCTTTTCCATTAAAAGCACTTTGTGCCGCTCTAACGTTGTCTTCAGTATTTCATTATCTGAGCGTAACTCTGGTTTTATATATTTAAAGTTAGTATCCAGCATTGCTACTGCCATCTGTTATTTAAAGTGCTACTCTTTCACACTCAAGAATCACCTTTAGATGAGTTCAATACTCCCTTGTTTGTTGCCTTACTAGATGCCTCCCACTGCCCCATGTTGGCTATAAATCAGGAACTCTTTATCCATCTGAAATTTAACTAAGAACAGGATACATTCCCTGAGAAATGTATTCCTACTTGAGAAAGCTAATTTAAAATAAATTCCACACAAATGTAAGAAGAATCTTTGACTTGGATCCTATGACACGGTTCCCCTGCAGTGAAAAACCTCCACAGTGGCCAGAGAGAAGCACAAGGGCAACAATGTCATAGGATCCGAGCCTTTATCTGCATTCCAGCAACTATGTCTGTCACAAACATGAACCAGGCTTAGTCCTAGGCATGTGTGCTCCCTTCTTGGCCATCCCTTCTCATGCACAGTACCACAGTTGAAACTTCTGGATACTTTAACAAGTTCGGGCTTGTTTCTTGATTCTAATTAGTGCTATAATGGAGGCAAGGAAAGAAACAAAGCTGAAGTTTGTTAAAGCACCCAGATCTGGATTTCACCACAAACCGGAGTTAGATCGAAAACTTTCTTAAAAGAGGAAGTCCAACTGCAGTTTGGCCCAGGAGAGGAGCGCCTGAGAATTAACCACATTACTCTTGCCCCAAACAACATCTCCTTGACATCTGAAGAGAGTCTTT
>NW_015168076.1:547204-585336 GCF_001447785.1 Gekko japonicus | reverse complement strand
TTAGAAGTGCTTAACTTTGGCTGAGGTGAACCCTATTTGTAATGAGTATTTAACTGTTTACCCATGGTTTACAATTAGTAATAGTGGGAGTAAGGTACTGACAGATGATTATGGGACTGCAATTCTTATTTTCAAGAAAATCTCACAAATATTTCTGTGATTAAAACTGCTATAATATGCCTGTTGTTAAAGACAGATCAAATTAAAAAAATTAAATAAAATATTCACAAGTCAGATAGAGGTACGATGGTGAAAAACTGCCCCCCAAATAAATGAATCACAAGTAACTATATTCATTTAGCCGATGTTTACGTTTTTCCATGTTTGCATATAATAGTGAGCAGGGCTTTTTTTGTAGAAAAAGCCCAGCAGGAACTCATTAGCATAATAGGCCACAACCAGCAGCAGAAACTCATTAGCATATTAGACCACACCCTGACAGCACAGCTCATTAGCATGTTAGGCCACACCCCATGCCTTCCTTTGGCTTGCCTGGGCACCCCATGGCTGCGGGGAGTCCGGGCAAGCCGGCCCTTGGACAGGCTGGGGAAGGCACGGGGGGACATTTAAATGCCTCCCCGATCCTTCCAGGGCCTTCCCTGCCCCCCCCCGCCTCAGAGTCACGGGGGGGGGGGTCGCTCTCCAGGCCTTCCCTCTGTAGCCACACATGCAGAGGTTTTGTCTGCAGTGGGCGTGGCCAACTCTGAAGCCAGCCGGAACTCCGTTTCTGTGTGTTCCTGCCCAAAAAGCCGCCCTGAGCCCGCTTGCGGGGTAGGGCGGGGTAGAAATACTTATAAATAAATAAATAAATAAAAATAGCCCTGATAGTGAGGACCACTTGTTACCAACATTAATCTTTGTTAATTTTCTCCTTTCAATATAAAAAGATGTACAGTGAAATAATGGAAACAGTCCTTTCCCTGCTGCATAGCAGTGCTTCTTGGGTTGTAGTAACAGTTATTGTAAGATATAAATAATGGTTGTAACAAAGTTTTACCATCTATTTCAGTCTGAAGCTTGTTTCTTTCTCTTTCTATCTCACTCCTGGCTCGTGCAGCTTCCAGCTTGATGTTTGTTATTTCTAACTTGTTTGAATGCTTAACTTCTTCAGCCTACAGAATTGAATAGAATTTGTTAGCAGATTTCAGTTTCTCTCATAGTATTTTTCAGAAAGGGTTAGAGGCAGTGCTTTCAAGTATCTACTGGTTCCAGAGCCGTGTGATCAATGGTGGACCTTTCCCTCCTATGCAAGAACTGCTGGAGATGTTCCACTCAATAAGAGCTTTGTATATCTGCTTGATGAAATGATATGGCTTCTGTTGCCTACTTTTGGGCAAACTGTCCAATTATCCCTACTGTCTGGCCTAGGATCGCCTAGTAATTGATACACACAAAGTCTATACATGGTGCAACGCAACATGGGTGTGAGCCAGATCCATACATATACCAGTAGGTCATGTTCACATGATTTGCTCAGACCTCATATAGAATATACCTTTGTGTGTCAGTCGATCCTAGGTATTTTTAATATCCCAATCAATTGTACCTTATCTTATGCTGCATTCAAATATCACTTTGACATTCCACTTACATGTGCACAAACCTGTCTTGCTGCTGTGTTTGCCCATGCAGCTCACTCCTCCCTCCCTCTCTTCTCATGCAGAGAATCCTGGCTAGAAACTATCTCTGATTATCCATATTATATGAATTCTGATTAATGTGGGTTTAACTGGAATCAGCCACCCTCCTCAAAACTGGGATACTTAACCAGTGTTAAATCCAGGTTTAGAATCCTGATTTGTAGGGAGAAAAATGATTCCAGATAATTCACGTACTTGTATTTGTACATCCTTCTCTACCAGTCTAGAACAGTTTAAATGCATCTTTCTGCCTGCATCTAAACACTGGCATTTTTCAGTGGAAGGCAGGCATTGCCTGAACTAAAACATTCTATGGCTTAACCTGTTCTAGTGCAGTAATTACAGCAGCCATGAGAATTATGTAACTAAAGAAAACATCTCAATATCATAATCCATTAGCAATGTCAAATGGAATCACAGCTTGCCAGTCTGCAAAAGTTACAGAAAGAATTACATGGTACCTTAGTCAGTACACTGTGAATTCTGATATTTTTGGCAAAGATTTATTGTTTGCAGTATAGCTTAATAGGCTTATAATAAACCATTTATGCACTGAAGTAAGCTCACTTCTCTGTCATCATTGCATCTGTGCAACGCCATCTGGAGGAGATTCTCTGGGTCGTAAAGGGGCTCTCATCCCAGATCCCTGAGGATGTAGACCAGGAAAACATACAGGCCTGCTGTGACTCTTTTGTGATACATTTTGCAGATAAAAATGCTCGCATCTGCCATGACGTAGATGGCACAGTTGTGACAGTTCAGTTTCAGGGTGCCATTGGATTGCAGTTTGGTCCTAGATGTATGAATGACTTTCATTTGGTGAGGCCTGATGAAGTTGACTAACTGTTTAGAAGTGTGTGGTGCACCATGTATAGGCTTGACCCTTACATTTCATGGGTGTCGGTGTCAAGCCAGGCAGGGTTGATCAAGTGGGTCCAGAAGGAAACAAGCAGTCATGAGACTACTCCTGAAGAATGGATCTCTAGACCCCACTGACCTCAACAAATACCACCCGTTGTCTCCCTATCCTTGCATTACTTTCTCTTAGCCGTACTGGAACAGAGGTGTGCGGGGGGGGGAGGTTTGGATATTCGTTTTTCCTAGTTCAAAGCAGTTCATCTATATTCTCCATTTGATTCATTCTTGTGCTTGCAGTTTGAACATTCTCACAATGTTTGGAGATGACTACTTGAATCTACACATTCATCACAGGACTGTTCTAAACTAGGGGGTCGAACCTTGATGAACCTGTGGGCATGTTTCAAATTTTGGAAAAGGTAACAGGCATCATGACAAGAGTGGAAAGCTAAACTTTGGAATATCCCATATCAAGCCTTCCCTCTATGAGGAAAGCAGCTATTTCCAAATGGGCAGACCCCCTTCTAAGGTCTTGTGAAGCACCTGTTGCTCCGATGTGAAACTGGAAAACCAGGATCAGTTCTTTACTTTGGGGAAGATGCAAGTGTACAGCAGGAAATGTATTAGTGGCTCCATGGCACCCATGGGCTCCATATTAGGGAATCACCCTTTTAAACATCCACTAGCATTGCTATTATAGATTAAATACTCAAGAACCGATGTAAATTTTGCTTTGAAAGGCAGCCTTTTAAACTATTAAAAACTATTGTGAGTATTAACAATACTGTCCCTGTACGGTCTCAGCTATGTTTTATTAAGTAATCATATTTACGTCTTAGCTGGTAAATGCTTTACTTTTTATCTGTTCTGTTATCAGATTTAGCTTCGCTCCCCTGTGTTAATACAATTATTTTCTTTTTTGCCTGTCATTTTTTCCCATTGAAGGAACTGACAATATTTTTGGCCAGGGAAAAAAATCCAGTTCTAGCATATGAAATTTGGAAACATTTTTTACATTTATGTCAATAAACACCGCAAATTCACTGACTAGGCACCTGGGATTTTCCAGATCTGATTGTAGATGATGACTGATTATCTCTATGCTAGCAAACTCTCACATGGCTCCACTGGACAAGGAAGCAACTTCAGTCTTGGCACTTTGAAACAGATGGCAGCTTACCTCCTCAGTACCATTCTAGCATCTCGTTTGTCCAAACCTTGGGCCTCTCATAACTCTAAAAATTCTTGCTTCTACTTGTATTTTCCTACTAATTGTTAGGGTTGCCACCTCCATGTTGAGAAATTCCACCGAGAGGTGGAGCCTTGGGAGGATAGGGGAGGGAATCCAACAGGGCATAATGCCATAGAGTCCACCATCCAGAGCTGCCATTTTCTCCAGGGGAACTGGTCTTTGCCATGTGAAGATCAATTATAATTCTGGAGCAGCTCACAGGCCCACGTGCAGGTCAGCAGCCCTACTGATTGCCCTTCTTCTCTTCTCACTTATTTCTTGCCTTTCAACAACTCTAAACAACTATCACCTCCAGTAGTCTTTTGTGAGTGTTGGCTTTTTTCTTTCCTAGAATTCAGCTTTACACAGCTGAGCAGCTGAGCTGTATCATTTTAGACTGCAATTAAGGGCCATGTGACTAAATGATCTGCTATACATATACTTTCCCTTTGATTAGAAAACTAGAAATGTCAGGGAAAATGCTAAACTAGAAGCAAGCACCCTGACAACTAGCTTTCTATTTATGGGGGAAATTTGTATCTGAAAACATTCAATTCTATGAGCCTCTCAAGTACAGTCTGCAGTGGTGCACCCCAGACTCAGGTTCACTAGCTCAGTGAGAAATATGCCTCTGAACAGACAGCACTGAGACAGATTGCCAATGGTTGATCTGAGTATAAGGCAGTTTTCCTAATGCCTATTAAATGTGAATTCTATAAGTCATCACTGCCTTAAGCATTTGCACCAGAGAACAAAATGTTAGGGATGCTTTCCAAGCATAGTAAGAGTATGGCTTCTCAAGCACTGAATTACAAGAAAAGAAAAAAAGAAAAGAAAAAGAGAATGGAGACAGTTTGTCTCCAAAGAGACACTTAGCAATAATGTTTCCTGCAACAGCTCTGAAAATACAGCCTATAAACCATAAAAATGCACTTACTTTAGTAGTCAAAGCACTGATCTCCCGTTCTGCTTTATGCAGTTTGCTGGTTAAGACTGTATTTTGCTCATTACTCAGCAGCAGTTCTTTTTCAACACGTTCTAGCTGCAGTTTAACCGACTGTTTCTCTGCCTTCAAATTAAGAAAAGCAAGTTTTAAGATGCTGTATGGAACAGACTCCTGGACCCTATTCCTAAAGCTTTTTATGCAGAAGGAGTTTCCACTGATATTACAGGAATTTACTTTCAGATGTGCACTCAGGATCCATCTGCAATATATTTTTAGCCCTCAAATCTGGTTGGAGTTTTGGTACTATCAGAACATAAGCTACACATTAACAAATCTTAGACGGTACGCTGCTTTGTAATAGGGACTCAATTTCTCATGAAACATCTATTAGAGTTTAGGCACTACATTATAAAACAACAGCAAACTGATGATTAAATAGAATATTAATTGTACATCAAATGTTACACTGTAGTTTAAGATTAGAATTAACATATATAATTATTTCTTTCTAAAGGCATTTGTGTAATTTCTAGAACCACAATATCTCTGTTCCCTCTGCATTAAATCACTTCTAACATTTCTCAGCCCAAAAACTCTACCTAGTAATTATTGGCAACATCATGACTTAACAGGTTATGTAAGTAAATAGTCCATTCACATTTCTAGTACTCCTTTGCAAGGAAACAACCTTATCAGAGACAGAGTCAGGTGGAAGCCATGTCTTTGATAGCTTCATAAAGGTTTGGGGCTATGACCAAATTCTACGTACACCCCTGAACATTGTCAGCGCACACAGGAAGGGAAGACAGTGGGAACGCCTTACCTCCAAGGATCTCACTGCAGCCTGCATCTCCGCTAACTGACGTACTTGTATCCTTTGTACATTTTCCGCTTGCATACCAGAATTTTCTCTCTGGGCTCTGAGTTCTGTTGCTTCAGCTTCTAATCCCTTTAATTTCTGGACTAGCTGGACCTTTTCTCTTAGCAGTGCTTCCACTCGTTTGTTGTCTCTTGAAGGATCAACACTAAGAAGCTGGTTATGCAAGTCTTCTTTATCTTTCTCCAGTCTTGCTACCTGTTGGTAGTTGAACAGACCAATGCTATGGGCACAGGAATCCTGGTTTACACGACACACAGAACAGGAGGTCTTGATAGCCGTGTTAGTAGGAATCACGGATCTCCATTCCTTGTAGTTATCCCTCACACTGCCTGAAGACTCCCCAATGGACAGGAGGGAAAAGGAACCCTCAGCATGCAGAAACTATACTAGTATTCAGACTGAACCAGGTCCTACATGTTTATATTGACATAAACATCACATTATTAAGCTAGCTAATCAAGTAGTGACGCTATTAGTTGATAAACCCAGAATATTAGTAAAATGCATAAAATATGAAGTAGTATCTGTACTAATGGCTCCTTCCTTCTGTTGGGAAATGTAAAGACAGAGCTAGGAAGTGGTCTCTTTCCCATTTCAGACAGAGACACATCAATACTTTTTTTAAAAAACTAGTGATTATTTTCACTTTATTAAGAATAGCAATGAAACAAGAAAATTATTTATTTACATTATTTATTTATTTTTAGACTTATACCCCATCCCTGGGTCACAGGGCTTGAGATGGTAGACAGCATCTAAGATTTTAAAAAATCCAATAAAACTACCTATAAAACCTACTTACAAAAACATTACATTACTATCTATAAAATAGGATCCTAGCTCAGGCACCAGAATAAAACACAATCGTTTAACACCCAACCAACACCCCAGACTGTTGTAAAAAAAATCCCAAAAACAGGTGGCACTGCTAATAGGTGGTAGAAAACTGGTTTTGACTGTCCTCAACAGAAAGCCTGGTGGAACAACTCCATCTTACAGGCCCTATGGAATCTAGAAAAAAATCCCAGAGGGCCTGGATGTCACCAGGCAGGGGCCACTCTAGAAAAAGCTCTTACCCTCATTGAGGACAGTTGAACTACCTGTGGGCCAGACACTACCAGCAGAACACGTGCTTGCTTATTTGAGAGTAAGCTTTATTGAACACAGAGAGACTCACTTCCAAATAAACATATACTGGATTGTACTATAAACTGTCTAAAAGGTAAAGGTTCCCTTGCTCGAAAGCCAGTCGAATCCGACTCTAGGGTTGCGGTGCTCATCTCCGTTTCAAAGCCGAAGAGCCAGCACTGTCTGAAGATGTTTCCGTGGTCATGTGGCCGGCATGACCAAGGCGCACGGAACGCTGTTACCTTCCCACCGAAGTGGTCCCTATTTATCTACTTGCAATTTCTTGCTTTCGAACTGCTAGGTTGGCAGGAGCTGGAACTAGAGACAGGAGCTCACCCTGTCTTGCGGCACCCGGGTCTTGAACCGCTGAACTACTGACCTTCCACAGCCTGCAGTTCAGTGTCTTAACCACTTGAGCCACCGCAGCTCTATCTATGCACATGAAATTCTGCCTGTTTCATAAAAAGCCAACAAAACACATGACCTGAGGTTTTTTGGTATATTTTCTTTCTTACCTCAGATTCATATTTTAAACTTTTTTCTTCTAAAATGCGGGCATGCTCTTCTTTCTGATGTTCAAATTCTGATTTGAGAAAAGTATGTTCATAACGAAGTTTGTTATATTCTGTTCTATATTTTTCTACTTCCTAGATTGAAAGGAACAGATGTGTGACTGAACTGAATCAACTTGAATCAAGAACAGGCGCGTGCACACACAAAAAAGGCAAATAATATTTACTGAATGCAAACTGAACATGAGTTATATTGTGTTGTAGATGGGGTTTAATGACATTTTAGGTTGTATTTGCAAAAGCATTATCAGGTAAGGGATTACTTCCTTAGGTAAGGGATCTCTTTGGCTTTAACTCGTCAAAGGTGGGATCCTAGCTCCAGCCCGTGTGTCAACTGCATTAACACAGCAGCTGATAGGAACAAGAAAAAATACTTAAAAGGCATCAGATCAGTTATCTAATAACCGCAAGATATCGCTTAGAACACTTCATTCAGTTTAAAGGAACAGGAGTTCACTGGTACATTAAAGACAACTCAAATTTTATTCCAGCATAAGCTTTCATGGACTACAGCCCACTTTGTCAGATGCAATCCAGTGGGTCCTTACTAGGGTGGCGATCCTGATTCTCCCCCCCCCCCGGTATTTTCTGTGTCAGGAGATCTATTCAATAAGGAGTTACTGTGTTACATCTAGTCCATGCAAACATATGCTGAATAACATTTGGTTAGTGTTTAAGATGGCTTTTTGCTACAAAAGACTAACACTGCTATTCCTCTGAAATTATTGTTCAGTACAGGAGCCACATTTTATGCACAGCATACTGAAGAATTAAAAGAGGATTTTGAAGAGAGCTTTGAGGGCACGTAAGAAATCCTAAAGGCATGAGAGTTGACAATTTTAAAGTGTTTAAAATGCTGTAAGAAAGAAGTTTGTAAGAGAGAAAGAGGGTTCACCATGCCCATCACAGACAGCCACAGAAAGAAAATGTTTAACTAAAACCTAAGAAAATTTCATGTTCTACTTGCTGAATTCCTAACAATGGAACAAACTAAGAATCTTCCTGTTTTGATACTTTCAAGAAATAATTCAGTTAGCAGAGTGGAAGAGTACCTTAACACAGCTGCCACAGAAACCTTGTGGCTAGACTATTGTACATGGCTCTTGCCCTTTAAAACGGCTGAGAAACTACAGCTGGTACAGAATGCTGCAGCTCGATTATTATTGGTAGCTAGGCAGATTATGCATATTACATCCATTCTGCAGTTGCTCCCTCCTTCAAAGCCCTTCATTGCTTAAGATCCACATATCTGCCGGACCGCCACTCCAAACAGGCTCCCCTGCAAGAGCTCTATTCATCTGAGCAAAGCCTACTGAAGGTGCCACCTTGCAAATGGATACGAATGCCAGCTGCCTGTACCCAAGCATTTTCTGGCAGAACATCCTGCCTGGCAAGGTCAGAGAGGCCCCCGTACTCCTTTCATTCTACAGGATGTGTAAAATGGAATTATTCAAAATGGCATTTTTATATAAAATATATAAAGTTGTAATTAATGTTGGTGGAACTGAAAACAGGATTCACTGTATATATTATGCTGTATTTATTCTCTTCTAGTTTTGAAATCCAGTTTTATTACATTGTCTGTTGCATGTAATATAACATTTAACTACACTGCTCTCTAGTCCTGTAACTCCTGTGTTAAAAGGTAAAGGTTCCCTTGCTCGAAAGCCAGTCGAATCCGACTCTAGGGTTGCAATGCTCATCTCCGTTTCAAAGCCCAAGAGCCAGCGCTGTCCGAAGACGTTTCCGTGGTCATGTGGCCGGCATGACGGAACGCTGTTACCTTCCCACCGAAGTGGTCCCTATTTATCTACTTGCAATTTCTTGCTTTCGAACTGCTAGGTTGGCAGGAGCTGGAACTAGAGACAGGAGCTCACCCTGTCTTGCAGCACCCGGGTCTTGAACTGCTGAACTACTGACCTTCCACAGCCTGCAGTTCAGTGTCTTAACCACTGTTACTGTCTGTATTATACTGTGTTTCTAGTGCAATTTTCTCTAATTTTGTTTATAATTACTATGGAGTAACTGTTGTTATATTATTACACTGTTCTTAACTGCCTTGTTATTAGCTGCAATTCACTGTGAGCCTCAGTGAAAAGGTGGACTCTGAATAAGAAAGTAAGGGTTGGGTAAACAGCTGTCATTTTATTCAGAAGTTTGTTTTTTCTTACCTCATCCAGCTTCCGAAAGCGTTCTCTGATAGGTGTTTCTAAATCATGCTGTATTTGTGCTCTTAGTAATTCTAGTTTTTGTGGAGTTATTACCTAATTATCAATAGAAAACAAAACAAAAAAAAGATTTCACCAGCCAACTCCTGAATCAGACTACATACTAGAAAATAAGGAAATTTTCCTATATTCTTTAAAGAGTACAGGGTTTGCAGGTACCATCTCTCAGCATTCTTCCCACTTGGTTTCATGAAAATAAATGGAAATACTCCATCACTACCCAGCTTTTCTGCATTCTACGGGCGGGGGGGGGGGGGGGAGATACAGGGCTAATTGGTCAGCTCATATAAACCAACAAGGTTACTCTTGCTTAGCAAAACGTACTTGATAAACTGATCAAAGCAAACTAAACTACTTATCAGAACTGCAGCTAAAATTGGTGATGTGCATCTAAGATAGATTTCAGACGGTGCTGCTGGGGACTGCTGCTCAGCCCCTATGCTCCCTCTAAGCTGTGGAGTCTTATGAGGAAAAATTCTACTTTGTGAGCTACTGGCATTAAAGTTGTGAGCAAGTGATTTGGCTACTGCATAAATTAGTTTGCTTTGGAGCCATCCTCCCTGAGCTAAGATGAAAATGTGTGAGCTGGAGGCTAAAAAAATGTGAGCTAGCTCACACTAACTCAGCTTAGAGGGAACACTTTGACCTTGATCAATTGGGGTCCCACAAGATTCTATCTTGTCCCCTATGCTTTTTAACATTTACACAAAACTGCTGGGGGCTGTCATACAAAGATATGGGCTGGATAGTCACCAAGATGCAAATGATACTCAGCACTATATCTCACTTCCAGTAGATCCCAGGGAGACTTTTAGAAACCCTGAAATGGTGCCTGGAGGCAGTTGTAGGATGGATGAGGGCTAATAATCTGAAATTGAATCCTGACAAAATAGAAGTGCTATTGGTAGGCACAAGAATTTACCCAGGAACCAATGTATCTCCCATTCCACATCGTGCTGCACTCTCCCTAAAGGAGCATGTTTACAGCTTGTGGGTGCTTCTGCACCCAGGTCTCCTGTTGGATAACTCCATGGGCTGCAGTGGCCAGAAGTGCTACCTTCAGCTGGTGAACCAGCTGTGGCCTTTCCTGGGCAAAAATTCTAACCACTGTGGTATATATGCCTTGATAATATCTAGATTAGACTGTATATGCTGTATATGAGGCTGTCCTTGAAGGGTGTTTGAAAGCAACATTTGGTACAGAATGCTGCAGCCAGGATACCAACTGAAGTAGGTTGTAGGGACCACATCATTACAGTTCTGTTCCATCTACACTGACTTCCAACTGGCTTCTGGGCCAATTCAGGGTAATGGTATTGATCTTTAAAACCTTGGGACCAAGATACCTCAAGGACTGCCTACTTTCGTATGAATCTACCCAACTACAACAGTCATCTTCAGGGACCTTTCTTTGGGATCCTTGGCTATCAGAGGCTAGATGGATGGCAACCCAGGAAAAGTCCTCGTTGCTCTGAAACTCTGGAACTCCCTCCTCAGAGGTATTTGTCTATCCCCCTCTATCATTGTCTTGCACCAGTTTCATTTCGCATTTCCTCACTAACCTACTTCATGTGTATGTGTTTTACTTGCTTATTGTTTTTATTGTGTTTATGCTATGTATTTCATAAGTTTTATTGTTTTTGATTGTTCATTGCCTTGGAATCCTAAACTAGGTGGAAAGGCAGTATAAAATTATTTTAAATAAATAATTAAAAGTATTGTTCCCAAAAGTCCCAACTCTGTGCAATAATTAATCTAAGTAGCTAGTCAAAAGAAAGTGATGGCAGTCTGGGATATTTCGCCAATTTTTTTCTTTTTATAACCCTCTAGAACTATTTTTGCTTTGGTAGGAAGGGCAGGGTATAGATAGAATAAAATAAATAATAAATAAATTTTTACCTTTTTAGGGAAAGGGATTCTGTCATAAGGAAAGCTAAATAACTGTATTCTGCCAAAGATAGTACTTCAGAAGTATCACAATAACTTGGCAGATTTTCTATTTCTGAACTACTAAAGAAAAAGATAATTCAAAACAGACAAAATCATCTCACTCTTCAGATGCCTCCTGTAAGCTACTGGTAAGCTTAACAATATGGACTGGGAACCAGTGAACTATGAAACTAGACCTGTGAGTCAAAGGAGTTTTTAGATTTGTTCCCTCACCCCCAGTATATCACACACAAACTGACAAGAGTTTCAGGACATCTTGTGATGTGGGACTCTGCCGTTCAAAGGGAGGGGAGAGAATAATACATTCTGTAGGTCAAGCACAACCCCCTCATGTAAATCTAAGATTTTTTTTAATACAGGCCACTTTATTACAATCATTCAGGCACAGAATTCAGGCAGCGAAATGCAAATCAAGTACTGTAAGACAATAAGATTATGATGACCTCACCTGCGTCTTTAATTCCTCTACTTCTCTGGTTTTATCCAATAATTCCTCTCGGAATTCAGCAAGCAGAACCTGAAATTTGTCGTGAACAGTTTGCTTTTCATGTAGCAGCTGCTTGAGGTCATTTTGTGATCTTATATATTCATTCTGCAGCCTAGAAAGATATTTTTTATTTGATGTTATACTATAACATATCTATCTTTAAATGAGCGATCTAACTGTTAATAAGAATTTCTTACAAATACCAAGGCACAACAACAGTTCAGAGGCACAAAGAATGGTACTTCAATACTGTGCGTATTTCTCAAGTGTATTAAATAAAATTATCATATCAAACATTTGAAAAACTCATCATCCCAAAGGCTTATGGCAAACACAAGCCTACAGCAGTGTGGTGATTTATGTGGCATGTTATTTATGTAGAACGGCTTGTCACACAAACCCAGTGGCTTTCATCATGCAAGTATAACTTGCAAAAAAAGATAAAAGGATTGTAGGAACACTGTTTTAATAATTCAGAATAACTGCAACTGATTTGCTTGTAAGAAACAGTTTTTCATTACTGAAAGTGTATATGTACCCAAATAGCATAGAAACGCTCAGGAAAAAAACAGCCCTTTACTCTTTTGACTCTTGATTTTACTTTCTCCCCCACCCAACAGATAAAGAAAGGAAGCAAAGTAAATACCTTGTATGTTCTTCCTTTAGAGTTTGGTAATTGATTTTATGATGCTCACATCGCATTCTTTCATCAATTAATAGTTTTTGCAATTCTGCTTGTGCATTAACAAGATCACCATGCCCACCCGCTGGAGCAACGAAGTTTGGAAAAGCATCCATTCTGATGAAATACTAAGGAGATGACAGTCAGGTCAAACTGCTGTCAGCCCGAGCCTACCATCGTCACAGAGGCTGTTCTCTCCCCTGATGGCATCCCAAGAGGCCAAATTACCTGTACAAACATAAAAGCACCTAATTAGTAGTCAATGCATTTGTGGTTTACAAGATTTTTTAATGACTACAAGATATATTACAGAAGACACAGGTTTTTGCTAAAATATACATTTCTTTGCTAACATATATATTTGGTTTCTTAAATCTAATTTCATTTACAAATTACAGTTCTATTAAAGCAAGTATATTTACTTGATAAAATACTTTGGAAGTAAAAAAATATAATGTCCCACAGCTTAAACTTTGCTACATTCCTAGCAATCCCTCTGGGTGTTATACATCTGTTCTGCAGAACAGTGTTTACTCTGAAGTATCATGTGGAAGTCAAACTGTTCTATGTCCTCAGATGAAAAGACATTCTTTGTAATGACAGATGCGCAACAGCCATAACATTCCACACTCTACCTATGTTGGCTTTATTGTTGAAATGTTCCCTGACATTATTAGTTTTAGCAGTTGTAGCAGAATGCCACAGTTGACCGCATTTTATGCAATTAATTGTTTTCCCTTTACATAAGCATGTCTAAACTTGCCAACAGAAAGACAAAATAAAGAAAAAACCAATAATTTAAAAGGATAAGTCTCAGGTGTTAGAATGAGGTAGACTACAAATCAAAACAATATGGTGTCCCAATCTTGCAGAATGCCAAACTGCAGGGAATTTCTGGAAAGGTTAAAAACCCATTCTTGTTGTGACATGAAGATTGCAGAAACAGAACAAAGTTTGAGTCCAGTGGCACCTTTAAGACCAACAAAGTTTTATTCAAGGTGAGCTTTCATGTGCACACATCTTGAATAAAACTTTGTTGGTCTTAAAGGTGCTTCAGGCCAACACGGCTACCCACCAGATTGTAGGAATAGTTATGAGAGATGTATTATGTAAAAATATTTTTATTTATATAAGCATTTAGTGATCCTTAATTAATATAAAAGTCTATTCATTGTTGTATATCATTATTAAATACTTTTATTGGTTTAAAATTATTAATCTTCCTTTAAGCAGAAATCATTGTCAGAAGCCTTGATTTGTTAATGTCCTGAACTGGATAGCTCAAACTAGGCCAATCTTGTCATATCTTGCAAGTTATGCAGGGTCAGCCCTGGTCATTTGGATGGGAAACCACCAAGGAATACAAGGGGCACAATGGCAAACCACCTCCAAATGTCTCACCTTGAAAACCCTATGGGGTCAACATAAATTGGCTGCAACTTGAAAGCATAAAACCTCCAAAACTATATTGAAATTACAATTTGGATTATACTGACATCTTGTGGAAAAGCTTCCAAATGTTTAAAATTTTGCACGAGATGATTTCTCTGGCATTACACAAGATCAAAAGCTGCCACATAATCAGTTTAAGATATCCTATGACTGGTCTACCTTAGCCAGCATATACCTTAACAGTAAGAGTGAAGGTAGTGGATCATTCCTTACAAATGAATCCCTATGACAGCTTCCTGGAGAGGCACTGCACCCTGCTGTGTCTCATGGGGAGTGAAGGCACAGAATATCATATTCTCTTTTTATGTCACCAGTTCTGGAGCACATGCCTTAGGGAGGCTTGCTTTGCTCAGTCATTATTGAGTTTTGGGAAAGCAGAGAAAACTAGGTGTTCTGCTAAAGGCCTTTCTGAATTTTAAATATGCGGTGGGAGTTTTATTTTCAGATTTTGACTACAGTCCTCTTCATCAGATACCCCGTTTTCCCGAAAATAAGACCTACCCCCAAAATAAGCCCTAGCAGGATTTCTATGCATTTGTGGTATAAGCCCTAATGTGTCTTCTTGAGAAAAAATAAATATAAGACAGTGTCTTATTTTGGGGGAACACGGTATGTGACCCGAGTCCTCCGGTGGCAGATCATAGAGCACAGAGGGGAAAAAGACATCAACGGTGGTTTCAAAGGGCACTGAAGTGGTGGACTCTATGGCATTGTACCATGCTGAGGTCCCTTCCTTCCCCAAACCTCACCCTCTCCTGGATCCACCCCCACATTCTATGGGAATTTTCCGATCAAGAGCCGGCAACCCTGTCCAAGAGACAAACCATCCCATCCCCGTGCAAAGCACACAATGCTAAGGTATGTCATAGTCTGAACCTGTAATAACGCTTCGCCCTTTGACCGCGCTGTTACATCCCCCCCCCCTCCTCCTCCTCCACTAGCCGCTTTAGGTGTATCTGCCCAGGGAGGACGCTTCGTGCTGATCAAGCGTCCTGTGCACGACAAAAAGCGTATGCCACGATAACCGTGAGTCTCGAAGGCCGTTTTTGCTTTGGCTCTTGGACAAAAGTCGTGCGTGGCGAATGAGGCCAAACCTAACGGATCCTGGTAGACTCGGCAGGCAGTCGCCGGGCTGCAGGAGCCAAGCGCGGCCGGAGCTTTCGGTGCAGGAGAAGAGCAGGGAAAGCTCTGACCCTCAGTGGGACGGCCCTCGTCAAAAGACGAGAATCCCAGGGCTCTTCGGCAACGCGCGGGCCCTGCCACAGCGCCACGACCGCGCACTCCTTCCGCCCTCCTTCCCTCACCTACCAGCAACACCAACTGTCGGCCGTTTAAAAATGGCGCCTCCGCTCCGTTCGCCCCGCCTCTTCGATTTCGCTGCCTTGAGCCCTCTCGGGACCCGTATACTTTCCTACCTTTCCATTTCCAAGCTGTGGGCAGTAACCCACCGGAGAAGATTTTCGCCAGGCCCTGGAGCATCACGGGAACGCGGAAGCTGGGTCGCGGCTGTCGAACAGAAAGTGTGGCGCGAAGCGGCGAGAGGGTGGCGCTGATTCCCTTCCTCTTGGAAGGCAGCTGATCGCAGAACAGCGCCTTTCTGTATGTTTGTACTGGGAAGGAAATAGTATTGAATGTAATGAGGTTTACGCGCAAATAAATGTGCAGAGCAGCCTCGGT
Source organism: Gekko japonicus (assembly GCF_001447785.1). NCBI lineage: Eukaryota > Metazoa > Chordata > Lepidosauria > Squamata > Gekkonidae > Gekko > Gekko japonicus. The sequence continues at coordinate 569,605 of NW_015168076.1, read as the reverse complement.
TAATGTTACAGAGGTCAAAAAACAAGGATTTGAGGTATAAAGACCATTGGTGTCTGCCATCCGGTGTCTACTATTTGGGAGTAAATTCTTTGGCGGGACCTACTTCCAAGTACGATAATGTATGTACGTTGTGCCCTCTAGGACTGTAGTAGGTGTACACTGAGAGAATGGTCATTTTATTACAATGTATAACACACAACGTTCCGTAACAGCGTTCCGTGCGCCTTGGTGTTTAGTCATGCCGGCCACATGACCACGGAAACGTCTTTGGACAGCGCTGGCTCTTCGGCTTTGAAACGGAGATGAGCACCGCAACCCTAGAGTCGGATTCGACTGGCTTTCGAGCAAGGGAACCTTTATAACACACAAGGGATGCACTAAAAGGAATGACAGGATTGCCCACTGGAAACAATGGGAGAGGCTTGAAGGCCCATTGGAGATAATGGGAGTCAGGAATCCGAATTGACTTGCATGGGCTCCATTGAAATACATTGCAGCGCAAAAAAGTTGCAAAGAAAATGCGGAATGGATTTTCCATTAAGGTCTCTGGGCCCAGATAGACTGCTTTGGAACTAGAATGAACAACCCTCAGAGTGGAATGGTGGTCCCTAGGAATAGAAACAGTGCTATGGGGCTAGAATGACAGGTCACAGAGTGGAATGATGACTTTGGGGAGCAATGCTCCCTCTTAGCTGTGGAGTCTTGTGAGCCAAAATTCTATTTTGTGAGCTCCTGGCATTAAAGTTGTGAGCGAGCGATTTGGCTACTGCATAATTTGTCTGCTGTCTGCAGCCATCCTTCCTGAGCTAAGACAAAAATGTGTGAGCCGGAGGCTTAAAAAGTGTGAGCTAGCTCACACTAACTCAGCTTAGAGGGAACACTGCTTGGAAGTAGCAGAGCATTCAGGGAATGGAATGACAGGGTGCAGGGTGGAACAAAAGCCTCTGGGAATAGGCTGAGTGCTCTGGGACTGGAGTGATAGGGCACAGAGTGGAATGACCGCCCCTGGGAGTAGCAGAAGTGTTCCAGGACTGGAATGACAGTCCCCAGAGTAAAATGACAGTCCCCAGTAGAAGAATATGTGCTCTCTGGGACTGGAATGACAACCTCCGGGGGGGATGACAATCCCTGGGAGTAGCAGAAGTGTTCTGGGATTGGAATGACAGGTCAGAGAGTGGAATGGCAGCCCTGGGACTAGCAGAAGCATTCTGGGACTGGAATGACAGACCCCAGAGTGGAATGATGGTCCCTGTGCTCTGGGACTGGGATTACAGGTTACAGAGTGGAATGACAGCCCCCAGAAAGGAATGAGGGCTCCTGGGAGTGGAGTCAGTTCTCTGCAACTGGAATCACAAACTGTAGAGTGGAATTAAATTCTTTATCCCAGAAGTCATTTTGTGTTTGCACTCACCATGCTGTGTGAGAATTACAAAGGTGCCTGCAGGCTCAAAACAGTAGGGGACCCCTGAGCTAGAGTATGGGATGGGATTTTTCACAGAAAGACTATGCTGGGGTGCTCTGCATCAGTGGTCAACAGAGTGGGCAAAAGTGTGCAAGGAACTCAGGAAGGGAGTGACATGTAGTGGGAACATGGAGGGCAGGAAAGCTGCAGAATTGGACACTGGAACTGGAAGGGGGGACAAGGGCCAGATTTATACTTGAAAATAGAGGAGGTTGCTGACATCAACCTCATGAATTTGTAAGAAAACTGAGCAGCTGAGAGGCAGGATAATTATTGAGGTGGAGCTGATTCAGCGCTAAGTACACACTTTCCAGAAATATTAACTAAAATGTAAAGTATTTAATTCCCCTCGGGTTTGTGATTCCAGTTGCAGAGCACTGACTCCACTTCCAGGAGCCGTCATTCCACTCTGGGGGCTGTCATTCCAGCCCCAGAACACAGATTCCCTTTCTGGGGACCGTCATTCCACTTTGGGAGTTGTTAGTCCTGTCCCAGAACACCTCTGCTACTCCTAGGGCTGTCATCCCATTCTGGGAGATGTTATTCCAGTTCCAGAGCACTGAGCCTATTCCCAAGGGCTTTCATTCCACTCTGTGACCTGTCATTCCAGTCCCAGAGCACAGATTCTATTGTTAGGGACTGTCATTCTGGTCTCGGAGCACTGTTTCTGTTCCTATAGACTGTCATTCCACTCTGGGGGCTGTCATTCCAGTCCCAGAGCAGTCTATCTGGGCCCAGAGGCCTTAATGGAAAATCTATTCCAATTTTCTTTACAACTTTTTTTGTGCTGCAATATATTTCAATGGAGACCATGCAAGTCAATTGGGATTCCTGGCTTCCATTATCTCCAATGAACCTTCAAGCCTCTCCCATTGTTTCCATTGGGCAAACCTGTCATTCCTTTATTACAACCCAACACAGGATGGACTTGTATTCCTTACAATACATGTTGAATTCTGCTAGCTGCATGATTCTGGTTTAGGTGGTTTTGCACAAATTACAAACCGATGCAATGTATCTGTTCCATAAGATATCCTATATTTAATGGGCCTTACTCAAAATGTCCATATAGGTAAATAAAATCCCGTCAACCTTCTTTTAAAGGAACAGGACATTTTATCTGGGTGATTTCATTATTTAAAACCAAGTGATGACAGTTTTGGTCTGATCGAGGAAGGCGGTTTTTGCCGTACTTGCTGGTACTAGTAGTAGTATTTTAACTGGGTAAACATTTAAAAATAATTTTCAAACAATTTCATTTATTTAAAAATGCTGTTTTGGTGTGAATTGATGCTTGGGTAACAATTGCAAGATAAAACTTAAAAATTGGGGGGGGGGCCTTGGCACTTTACAATTGTTTAGACTATTTGAGCCATTCTCTAATTTAAAGTTGTCAACAAAACAAGGATGCGGACATTTTTCAGCCTGCGACAAAACTTTTCTTTTCGAATCTCATGAAAGAATACCTACCATTTACTAGTTTTATACTAGATGGGATGCAGATGTGCAGTTAAAATTGTTATCTTTAGAGGGAGCTGTAACCACATATATGGAAAACTTTAAGTATTCTTGTTATAATGATTTCTTAAACACCATACTGTCAACTAAATGGCTGCCTCCATTATAATTATAATAAAAACTTAAACTCATTTGGGTTTCCATCTAGAATGCCAAACTGTTTTCAGAACTAAGGCAGAATCTCTAGGCTGAAATTGTGTGCGCACTAGGGGTGTGCAAAAAATAAATAAATTCGGCCCATTCAGATTCGGCCAATGGGGCAGAATCAATTTGGGCTGGCAGTAAGACTCCCACATGTCAGTTTCCTCAGTACAGCCGAGAGGGAGAGACTCCAAACTCGCAGGGTAGCTGCTGGAGCCTCTCCCCAAGATACCAACCAAGTTTCAAGAGCATTGGACCAGGGAGTCCAATCCAAGGGGCCCCAAACAGGTTGCCCCTATCCCCTCCGTTGTTCTCTATGGTGGGGGGAAAAGTTACTTTTTTCCCACCATCGAGAACAATAGAGGGGATAGGGGCAACCTGTTTGGGGGCCCATAGAATTGGACCCCCTGGTCCAATGCTCTTGAAACTTGGTTGGTATCTTGGGGAGAGGCTCCATCAGCTACCCTGCGAGTTTGGAGCCTCTCCCACAAACCCCCTCCCTCCCGCCCCCAGGATATACCCTATGTTTTCGCCATTGACTTCAATGGCCCATAGGATATAAAGGGGTCGAATTGCCGCCGAAATTTGTCGGCAAGTCGATTCAGATCAGAGAATCTGAATCGGCCTGCAGCAGCCCGAAAGGGGTCTGAATGGGCCATTTTCGGGGGTGCATTCGGTTCGGATGAACCGCATGCACGTCCCTAGTGCACACTTTTAACACCTAGAAATTTCCACACACACTTTACAAGCTATGCTTTTCCAGGTGTAAGTGTCACCATATTGTCTTCCAGCTGGAGTATGACTATATACACCTTTCTGCGCATACTTTGCTATGCAACTGGTGTAGCCGGTGTGCATATATGGATTTTAAATCAAAAATCCTCAAAGTGCTGGGGGATTCTTAATGTTTTGAAAAATTGGGGGGGGGGGGACACACACGATTGCCAGCATGAAGAATATTCTCTAACATTTTCTCTTCTACCGTCCCACTTTCACTGAAGGCAGCAAAGATTTTTGTGCAGAATCAGGTCTTCTTACTGCTGCCATATCTTTTCTTTAACCCTTTTACCTATTAATAGTGATGAGATTCACTTACATACAGAGAGGAGAGGTTACAGTGTTTTTTAAAGAAAATAATAAAGTAATTTCCAAATGTGCACAACTTATATTTAGCCCATTAATACACTGAAGTTTTCCCAATGGGACAATAAGCAGCTCCCCAGGGCCATTCTGATTGGTGGAAACAGACTTCAGCCTTCTCTCCCTGCCCACTGCAGTCCCAATCCAAATCAAGGCAACACACACCTGTGAATTAAGTTGTCAGCATGAAACTTCAAGCAAACTTCTGGCCGACAGGACCAGGGCAGAAATATGTAGGTTATACAAGAACGTTATAGCATGTGAACCGGCCCTTTAGTCCACATTCATTTCATTTCCCCATAGCTTTCAAATATTTGGGCTTTGATCTCCTGACGCTTTTCCTTGAAAATAAAATTTTCTGTAACTTCCTCTGGACTTCTGGATTCAATCCTTCATCTTATCTTCAAACATTAGTGTTAAACTATGAAAAGGCTGGAGTATCCTGACAAAATAGGGGCCTGATCTTTCCTTATATAGAGAGTTTTCGTGTCCCACTTTCCTCAACGTTCCACATGCTCCCACAGCCTTTGGCTCCCCTCAGCTGCCACTCTGAAGGTCTGCCAGTCCCCTGGCTGCATTGCCTCACTGCGTTGCCTCAGCCCCGCCCATACAGCTGGCAGCCGGCGTCTCGCCCTCAGTCTGGAGGGACCCAGCAAAGGGGATGGACACTCTGCTGAGAGAGCGGCAACCCCTCCACAGGGGAGAAGGAGGCAGACCTAGCAAGAAGCAGCAAGCAGGGGAAGCAATCACCGCTGCCCCTGGCGGCCCCTCTCCCTCAGCCGCAAGGCCACCACTTCGTCAGGGTGATAGCTCAGCTGCCCAGCGCCTTTCAAAGGCTCCCCCGCCTTCATGCAGCGGCAGCGCCAGGGAGGGTCTGGCCTAGAAGAAATGAGCTGCAGCTCCTGGAAAGCCGGACTCTCTCCTGAGGAAGACACTTCTCTTCGTTCCTGTGTGGGACTGTGACTAACTTTCCCCTCAGTGGCTGTTGGTAGGCAACCAAGCTTGCTTCTGTCAGTAAAAAAAACAAAGGACTTTCAGCATAACCCGCTCCCCCACCCACTGCCAGCTTCGCCACTTTCCTGTCAGAATAAATTGCCTCTCTCCTGCTTGGCTCCACCATGGCTGGCTGGCTGGCTAATGAGGTGGGCCAGCGACCTTCAAACCATTCTCTTCAACCCTCTGCTGTGCGGCTGACCTTCCCCTAGGGTTGCCAACCTCCAGGTGGGACCTGGAGATCCCCCGCTGTTACAATTGCTCTCCAGATGACAGAAATCCGTTCCCCTGGAGAAAATGGCTGCTTTGGAGGGTAGACCCTATTGCATTATCCCCTGATGAGTCCTTCCACCACCACCCAATGCTGCCCTCCACAGGATCCACCCCCCAAATCTCCAGTTATTTCTCAGAACTGGCAACTGTACTTTCTCCTCAGTGCCTGTTGCTAGGCAATCAGGTTCTGTCAGTAAAAGGCCCTTTCCGCACCTATTTTGGCGTTTGGGAGAAATGGGGGCTGGAGATCACTCAGAATTACAGCTGCTCTCTAGGAGGGAGGGGGAAGAGATAGAAAGCTGAAGCCAAAGGGCAGATAACGGTAGGTTGATGGCTGGGAGACAGGGTTGCCAACTCCAGATTGGGAAATTCCTGGAGATTTGGGGGGATGGAGCCTGGAGAAGGTGAGGTTTGAGGAGTGGTGAGACCCCAGACAGGTACAATGCCATAGACTCTACCCTCCAAGCCAGCCATTCCCTCATGGGGAACCATTGTTGACAATCTCCAGGGGGGGGCTGGAGATCACTCAGAATTACAGCTGCTCTCTAGGAGGGAGGGGGAAGAGATAGAAAGCTGAAGCCAAAGGGCAGATAACGGTAGGTTGATGGCTGGGAGACAGGGTTGCCAACTCCAGATTGGGAAATTCCTGGAGATTTGGGGGGATGGAGCCTGGAGAGGGTGAGGTTTGAGGAGTGGTGAGACCCCAGACAGGTACAATGCCATAGACTCTACCCTCCAAGCCAGCCATTCCCTCATGGGGAACCATTGTTGCCAATCTCCATGTGGGGGCTGGAGATCACTCAGAATTACAGCTGCTCTCTAGGAGGGAGGGGGAAGAGATAGAAAGCTGAAGCCAAAGGGCAGATAACGGTAGGTTGATGGCTGGGAGACAGGGTTGCCAACTCCAGATTGGGAAATTCCTGGAGATTTGGGGGGATGGAGCCTGGAGAAGGTGAGGTTTGAGGAGTGGTGAGACCCCAGACAGGTACAATGCCATAGACTCTACCCTCCAAGCCAGCCATTCCCTCATGAGGAATCACTGTTGAGAGTCTCCAGGGGAGGGATGGAGATCACACAGAATTACAACTGCTCTTCTGATGGCAGAGATCTGTTCCCCTGGAGAAAATGGTGGGCTCTTGTGTCATTATACCCTGCTGAGGTCACCACAGCAAATTGACACTGAGTGCCCAAGGCCAGCGCACTCTCCCAGAGCCTCTTTCTAGAGCTCACTGTATTTATTTCCACAACGGGCCTTATTCCTAGTTAAAGAATAAAGGTCAGTTTAATTACTGTGTAGTGTGGCTGTGTGCATGCTTATTCATAAAGTCTCACAGCTCAGTGTGACTTATTCCTTCTGCAAGTGTGCCCTACTTCCCTGGCAATACAAGAGCCTCTCTTCTATTACAGTATATTTCATTTTTGGACAGTCAATACCAATATAAACCCACCATATGAACAGAAAATTTTGGCCATGTGTCGTATGTTTGACAACTCACAGAATACACAGAATAAACTGAATGTAAATACAAGGAAATTTAAAAATGTTTATTTTTAAAAAGTCAAGGGCTCCTTGAGGCCATCGTGATCACCCTATGAAATATACAGAACACAATAAAGAATGCTAATACACACATTATTTACACAGTGCCACACAAAATGACAGTGGTATGGTTACACAACTATGTTACATACACTGAGACAAATTCTATTCAGTGTAAACAGACTGTTAGTAGACTTTTAAATAGACTCTTTTTTTCCACATTGGCATTATCTTACAAAAACAAGGAAGGGAAGGACAACTTGCATTACAACTTAATCCACCAAACATATGCAATAAATTAAAAAAATTACAAGACAGCCAACCAACCCCCATGCAAACAGTATGTACAGTGTTTTCAAATTCACACTGGGAATCAGGCTCTAAACTAGTATAGGGACTGATGTGCCAGAACAGATTCCCACAGGTAATTCAGGAATTTGCAATGTTCTTCCTGAAATATATTAATTTGTTCTAATATAAAGTTAATTCAAATGTAAACAACACACATTCTACTTTACACAGCCTCCATCCTATAGTCACATCTTATTTAACACCAAACACCGTCACAGTGCTGTAGATTATTCTTAGCATTAGCTTCCCTTTATAGAACAATCTTATATAATATGTAAATTTCTGGGTTGGATCCAAAATTGACAGAAGATGAGAACTTTCACTGATTTCCCCCTCCCATTGCAGAGTCCCACATCACACCCTGCTCTCTTCTGGGCTGGGGGGACACACAGATCCTTCACCCTTGTAGGCAGTGATTCAGGATTTCAGAGGGAGAAGAGCCATGGGAAAGTTACCCATTCTGCAAGTGGAGCTCCTCTCAAGGTGCTCTGAATCCAACCCACAGTATTTAGAATGTGTGCATGTTTTATGTCTCAGACTTATAAACATCAGTGGTGAAACAACAAGAATTAGTATAATGGAGAATCTCATACAAGAGAAAAGCACCATTGAGTTCCATAACTAAGACAAAACACATAAGGCAAAATTATGTGAATGAAATTTCAAACATTCAGCTACACCTCATGGAATAACTTTGTTGGGGAAAAATTATGTAGCAGTTTCAAGATCGAATTGTTTGTTTCAACTCCATGCTAATTCACACATTACCTTATTTACCTATACATACAAAACCAATGTGTAGATGTAACCCATGTTTGTAAACACAACAGATCTTCGAGTTATTTCAAGACAGTTTAATAGGAAAACATCATAATACATTCCAAATTAACATACTTTATATCAGTTGACAGAAACGTTTTGTCTTCAGTTTGATTCCTCAGTCAAGTTGCTTTCTGTGAACATCAGTCTCACACACAGTCCAGAGAGCTGGGACTGGTGGTGGTTGCTTGTTGCATGTACATACACTGACAAACATGAATTTACTGCTACATTAGGTGTGTAAAAACTAACAAGAACCGAAAGACAACCAGTTTTCTATTGTTAGACTTTGAAGTATCAGAAGAAACCTTTTTGTTTTTACTGCAACAGACTAACATGGCTACCCCTCTGGAATTACATATGTAGTAACCGTTATAGTTCTAAGAAATATCTGGGTGATTTCAAAGTATGAAAACTTGATTGGAACAAACTGGGCCCTTGTACCAGTTGTAGTAAATGTAGTATACTGGGCAAATCCATCGCAGAGTGAGATATATGATGCTTCTAACTTTATATTTTGGGAAAGTAACTTTCTGATTTTTTAAAAACAAAGTTTCTAATTCACAAACTAGTAAGAGTGGTAAATACAACCATGTATGTGCGATCTGGCACCATTAGCACCTTCTTGCAAATGGATTTAGAATGAATTGCAAGCCAAATTGCTTGGCTTTGAACCAAATTCATTCCCACTTAAATCAACTGGAATAAATTAGTTTAAGTGCAATTAACTCTGGCCTATCAATTTGACTAAATTCTGTGCATAATACAAGTTCTAAATTCTGATCACACCCCTCCAACAATATTAATATCATGGACACTTCATTAATCTAGGCCTTTCATTAGCAAATTATTAAATATAATCTGATATCCCTGAAGAGTTATAATTTTTTAGCATGAAGGAAGAGACCCATTTTCTGTGCAATGTTACACTTGCTGAAGTATGAATTGCAATTTCCAATAATGTTGTTTTTTGGGGGTGACAGGAATGCATATTTAGCCCAGGAAAATTAAGGCCTCCCCCACTGGCCCTCCAAAAAGCCTGGGTAAATCATGCTGCTTGAAGTCCCTTGAACTGCCAATGGGACAACAGAATTGTTTGTTTGAAGGTATTAGGGGGAGCTACAGTGTTATTCATGCAGATTCCATGGTTCTCAACTTCCAACCAAGCCAGGTTTGACTTTTGGCAGTACCACTTACTGTCACTAGGCATGGAATCCTATATTCCTTCCAAAAATATAAGTTGTAAACCTCGAAACCTGATAATGGATTAGCGATGCTCATGCCTCACTTTCAGTTGCTTTGAGGGTTGTCTCTCTTCAGTGGCTTCTGTCATACTTTCTCCTCACATTAAACAGCTAGCATTCCCTCACTTTGTCCCTACATTTCGAATTCTCACATAAAAAAATAATTTAAGCAGAGAAATGGCACATGCACTTGTTAAAACATACATAGAATTCATACATTCTGGTTTCAATAAAGTGCAGCTGGAACAGCTGGTTGTTTAATATGGGAACATGGGCTTTTATATACTGTGAGTCTTTCCCCCCTGCAATTTTCTATAATATGTAGCATCATATTAAAAATGGACATCCCCAGTAAATACCTTGCACCTGATATGACAATATACCTATTCATTTATATTGATACGGTTTTGATTGCTTACAAACTAGACTTGCTATCCCTATTCAACAATGCAGATTTTCATTGTGAATATTGTCTCTTTAGATCCCATACTAATTGCATTAACACTGGATAAAGAAATAATGGTAAACTGAGAGCCTTTGGAGAGATATTGAAGATTAATATCTTCTAAGCATGGAAAAAGCTAAAAACATAATCAGGGCTGCAGTCACACACACTAAATAATCCACTTTTGATCAACTTTCAATGCACTTTCCAACTGGATTTTGCCAGTTCACACAGTAAAAATCCAGTTGGAAAGTGCATTGAAAGTGGATTATTTAGTGTGTGCGACCGCAGCCCAGGTTTGGCAGATGTTGAAGTGACATCAAAACAATTTCAGTTAGCTGTTAGTGCCAAACAAGGGTGGGACCAAGTACAGAAGATATCAATTAACTCTAAGGTTTCAAGTAAATGAAGAGAATTCTTATATAACATTTGCTATCCATGAGACAGCTGTTGGAATTATTCTCACGAATGTGTGAAAGGAGAAGTATCTTCCTGGAATGTGTCATCGGAAACTTCAAAGCCTTGAAAAGACCTGCAGTTCATTGTTTGTGAAAGCTGCAGCACAAGCTTAACTGAAATGAATTATGGTTTTGTTTCTGAAGAGAGAGCTACCAACACTTGGGCTCCAAATTTTGTAAATTTTCTCTCTGAATACTTGAAATAAAATATAGGCCAGCCTGCTGTACTACACTGGGAAAAAGTAAACAAATCCCTATGCTCAGTAATGCATCCTATGCTAAGAAAGTTAGTAGTATTGCACTTGAGGGATAAGTTTCTTAACAAGTTACTGAGCTAGGATCATAATCAGGAATTTTAAGAGAACGATCAGTACTTCAGAAAAATAATTTTTACAGTGGAAAATTGCCCTATGCAAGCAGAGAAACATTTGTAAACATGAAACAGTTTTTGACAGAGAAGTTGGAAAATCTTAACAGTGGTAACTTTCAATGCTGTTTAGATTATTAAAGATGGGAAAGCACTCTTTTAACTGAAGGAAAAACCAAGATGTTCCCAAGCTGCGTCAGAAGGTCGGCTTAATCAAAACAAGGGAAATCCTCTGAAGGGAAGGGATGTGCAGGTTCTGGACTAAATCCAGAGAAAACAAATGGATACCTTTACACTGAACAAGCTTCACAGGAGATGGCGGAGGGGAATTGCACATTAGTCCTCAAGTAACAGGACACAATCCACTGCTATGAATAAGGGTTCCTTAAAAAGAGTACTTTGACAATAAAATTAATCAAGGCAGAACACATATATTAGGATGTACGCGTAGGTCACAATTAAAAGGACTTAAAGGATACAAGCTCCTAATGTAACCATTAGGAATGACCCCGAAAACTGCTAATTGTGACAAAAACTTTTTGACACAAGAATCTAGAAACAGCAGAAAATGACTAAGGTTAAAACAATTTAACATCAGACACTCCATTTAGTTTCCTTTCTTTCAGGTACTTCTGAACTCTTTACTCCCCATGCAAAGCATTCTGTTTATGAAAACTCAGTGAAGAGATAGTATAACCTTAATATAACCTTAATGGCAATTTAGTTTGCATGCCATGCTTGACAGTTATGTGGATGTTCTACAGAGTTTCACAGGGCTGAACTAGCAGCTAAATGTTTTCAAACAGATACCTCTTACATCCACTGTCCTCTGGATTACCGAAAAATAAACAGTTAACAATGCTTGACACTGTGGAGTCAGGGTGATTGTTATCATTGTTATCATCAAGTCCAGCTCCACTAAAAAAATTATATTGCACATACTGAAATATTAAACAGCTTTTAAAAGTGCAAACAGTACCAGTCTTTACATCACAAAGATGCACATCCTCATAATGTACTAACCCCCAAAGCATATCAGCCTTCTGGATTTTGGTCTTTCCCAGGAGGGCATTTGGATGATTACTAGGGTTGTCACTGCTGGTTTCCCGGCATGCCAAACTTTCTCCCCAAGCTGCTCTCTCACCAGCTCTGGGAATTCCAAATATGATAGGCAAAAGTTGTTTGGAAAAGCCGCTTGAGGGAAGGCAAGAAGCAGTAGGGAAACAGGCAAGCATTCCCCCCCTTCCACACTACTTCTGTGGTCCAAGCTGCCAAATCCCTATACTGCTTAAAAGGAAAGAATCATATCATGAAGTTTTAGTTAGCAACATTCGCAGGCTGGTGTCAGCATACCCTGAGGTGGAGGAACTATCCGGGCCCATGGCTTCTGGTGGGGCCCACTACTAGATTCCCCCACCCCCATCTTCCTGTGTGTCCGCCGCCACCACCTTCCTGTGTACCTTTCCCCCACTGGCTTTGCTTGCATGCCCTCTGCCATCAGAACTCCCCAGCTGCAAACAGTGAGGGTAGCTGTAAGTACAGGTGGCAGGAATGTGCAGAGGCAGGTGGGGGAGGTATGACTGGGGGGGTTGATGGTGAGCAAAGAGGGCCTAGGGCCCCCTGAAACCTAGAACCAGCCCTGCCTGAAGTTGCTGGATAGTTGTGATACTTAGACTACCAAGTGCACTTAACCTGAGAATGGAGGTTGCAGTACCATCATGAACACCTACTGGACGGTTTCTGTGAAGTTGCTGCCAGGAGCTTCACTAATTTAGCTGTGTCATTTTGAATATCAACTTCAAAAACAGAATTTCCATTTATTTTTCTGCACATTCCTCTGCTCTGATACCCCAAAACAGGTTTCCCACCATTTTTTAAAAGTAATTTTTTCTCCAGCTGTCCCTGGCAGCAGAGCTTCTCTTTACTCTTCCACTGTGGACAAGGTTCTTGCTATAGCAGTACCGGTCATCTACAACATTACTTCCACCATAGAAGCTCTTCATCTGGAAGTGCCCTAAACACAACCCACCAGGAATTTCTCATGCAAGCTTCATTGAAATAAATGGGATATGTGCAACAGGATAGTAGTATGTTCGCTGAATAAGATTTAAGGAAATTAACACACATAAATGGTGTTAGAATTGTTCTCTACCCACCATTAAGAATTAAATAAGCAGATGCCCTTTGATCTTTAAAGAAAACTTACATCCCAACAGAAACACTAATATAATATTCCACCTTATTACTCCTAGCCAGATTTATTCAATTATCTTATACAAGTGGATTTTTATATGAAGTTTTATTTTAATACAAACTTCACAGTGATAGCGGTGTTATTGTAGACTGAAACACATTGGTTTGAGAATACCGCCCCAATATAGCCAGAGGTTGGTAGGAGAGCAACAGCAGGCAGCATCAGAGAAATGCTGACAGTTTGTTGATCAGCAGATGGTTAGGAGGAAGAGAACGCTGAACTAGAATGCATAAAAGGCATTAAGTATAAAACGAACCAACAAAATGGTTGTAAGTTTAAACCGGTTGTACTACCTCACTCATTTTGTTCCGCCTATATGTGTGCCATTGCCCGCACCTGAGCCCTTTTCAGGCATTACATCTGACTGTGTGCGAGGTGAGAGTGCACTGCCCACAATTCTCCTGATAAGGGTGATTACCATTTTGTCTGAAAGAGCAATACATGCATTTTCAGCCTTGGTTATATGCATACCAGAAACCAGAACAGGATTCTAGTATGTATGTTCCAAAGCTGGAATATGTGTACATTGCCTCTTTCACACAAAATGGCATATATTGGGAAGATCGTATGTTGGACATTCTCCCTATACATACGGTCAAAAACAACACTTGAAAGGGGCTTTGGTCATATGGATACTGGTCCCAACCCTACAGGACTACCATTTCTCCTATTCTGCATTTCTGTCAAAATGATATTCCTTTTAGGTTTCAGAGATTTCCCCAAAAGGCATAGAAATGCCTTTGTGAACAACAGGTTCAACAGATCATTCATTCAACACATGAGTCAGCCATTTATATATTTTAAGTTCATTAAAAAAATCAAAAGAATATAAACTATGTTGTAAGGCAAAAACTCTCTAGAAACAGTTAAGCAAGAACAACTGTTGATTCTTGGACCAGTATCAACAATATGCCAAAGAGATACCAAACTCCATCACAGATTCTGCTTATTAGATGCTGGTCATCTAATACACGAAGCATATGCTAGTCTTTCCCAAGGTGTTTTCAACTCACGTTATAATTTGCATATGTTTCATAAAGGGGAGAGAAGCTGGTTGTTATTTAAAGGGGGAAATGATATAGATTACCACATATTAGTACACAACTCTTTCAGCAAGGATTGTTGTTACTTAGATTCTTCTACACTCCTCCTAGAACAGTTGAATGGATTAAGGCAAAAAGATTTACACAAGTAACCAATTCATAACAGATTCAGCTCATTCCATGCAGCATAACTGATCACCAGCCAGAGTATGATTTTACATATTTATATGCAAAAGAGAAATTCTTCATCCAGTCATCACAGTTACACTGCAAAATTAAAGTTTGGCAGTTCAGTTAGAAGTATTTTTATATTAAAAATAGAAAGACTCTGGAATTGTAGATTCATCTTGGTATGATCATCTTTTCTATGGCACAGATAATGTGATCCCAGTTTTTGCATAAAATTGCAAGGATAGTCACTGCAAAAAAGGTGCAGAGAATATGGAAACGGCTCCTCATCATAGGAGCAATAAACTTTGCTATGGTGGAAACACACACTAGGATGACAGTCATAAAGGCCAAGACTACATTTATACATTTCCCAAGCAACACTTTGGCATTAACAGTTTCTGACTGCAGGGCTTGCTGTTCTTGTTGATGGAGCTCCAGTTTCGAAACACGTGTCTGGCAAGATTCCAAGGCTTCCTATTGACACAAGGGAGAGGGGAATAAAGAACAGGATCAAGAACTACCACTTTTATACACAGAATTTCTACATGATTAGGGGGATGTTCTAATGTACAAGAATCAGTCTCCCTCACTGGTCATGTTTTTAAAATTAATTATAGTAGTTTGATTCAAAACATATTAGAAATCATTGTAATTCTTCTAGAAAGAGAAAAAATATAAGAACCAACATTTATGATTTGTATCATGACCTCTAGTTACTGACTGATGAAAACCTGAATCTGTATAGCGTTTTTGATTCCTTATGTTGTTCACTGCCATAGCAGCCATGTGAGAAAGATTATATATTTCCCATGAAGAAATGAGTTAGAGGGCCAGTTCTTGTATTTACAGGAGCAGCGTGATGGGCCCTCCTTGAATCCATCTCAAGCTACCACTGTTAGGTTAGAATTGTTGGTGCAAGCTTTGGATGTGGGACATTCTCTCTCTACAGATAGATACTAAAGTTATATTTTGTTCCTACTGGAGAAACTCAAGAGCAGAGGTGATGAACTCATTTGTTACCAGGGCTGGTCCTGACATAAATGCCACTTTGTCTGGCTGGGCCATGTGTGCCATAAAATGTAACATGAGGTACCAGAAATATAAAATTTATAAAGATGATTTCAGATGACAAATGGCTATAGCAGGCTTGATTGGATTAGGTGTGATATGCAGAGGGGTAGCAGGTGGGGAGATATCAGCACTGATAATGAGACAGGAAACCTGGGTCTCAGTTTGGTCCAGGAGGATTCAGTCCAGGAGGATGCAAAGAATAAATGGAAATAAGTCTGAAGAAATGAGCAGTGACTCACGAAAGCTCATACCCTACCACAAATTTTGTTAGTCTTTAAGGTGCTACTGGATTCTTAATCCTTCTACTGCTATTAGAAACCACAATGTTCAAAAAACAGTGGGGGGACATTTTAACCTTCCAGGACATTCAGCTGCTGACCTAAGAGCAGCAGTTTTCTTACAAAGGAATTTCAAAGGACTGCTGAATTGTAACTGATCATGATGCCCAAAACAATGCATCCGCCTGGACTGAACTGAGACCTAGGTTTCTTCTCTCATTACCAATGCCTGCTATTGTCATTTGGTGTCTGAAATCACTTCACTCTCCAAGATATAAAAATAGATGGACTCACATTCTAGCTGTATCTGAAGAAGTGAGCAGTGACTCATGAAAGCTCATGCCCTGCCACAAATTTTGTTAGTCAAGTCCAAGTTTATTATTAGCCAAAGGCCATCTCTTTCTTAGCAATGATTCAGAATTACAAAAATCAAACAACAGCCAAGCACACAAAAAATATAAAAAACTAATAATGAGGCAACTACATATTACAGAGCAATTATGTACATTTAAAAAATTAGTAGATAAATCAATCCTAAAAAGGATTATTCAGTCAGCAACACTTTAAAATATATCTAGACAATCAGTAAAATTATAGCTCCCTATAGTTTACATATTATCAAATACACAGAATTCAAGTTACCATATATTATTGGATATTACTTATCCAGGGTTAGCCATATCTAACCAGCTTTCCTCCTATTAATAGTCATCCAGCCATAATTTGCCACATTAAAAGTAATTTTCCTGTTCCTATCGGCTAACATTATTAAAAGATAAACTCTTCTGTCTTTGCCTGGCAGACTATCAATTATGGGTTTAATATATATTTCCCTGATTTGCTCAAATATTTTACAATCAGAGAGAACATGCACTAGCGACTCAACACTCCCATCTCCACATGGGCATAGACATTTTTCATACGTTATCTTCTTATATTTGCCTTCCAGAACAGCAGAGGGAAGGGCCTCATACCGTAGTAGAGTAAATGCTCTCCTACGGTCAGGGTTTTCTAAGCTGTTTATATAAGGCATCGACAAGACCTTATTCACAGGGGTCTCATGGACCCGGAGCGCTCCGGAGCCCCGCTCCGGGAGTGACCAGCCCAGGGGGCGGGGCTTGGTCATGTGACCAAGCCCCGCCCCCTGCTCCCAGCAGGCCTCACTACTGCATAGAGGTCCCCCATGCGAGGCTGAAGACGTTTGAGCGAGCCAGGGTAATTTTGCTACCCGGCCGTCTGAACGGTGTGTGTGTGTGGGGGGGGATAAGTAGCTGTTCGGGTGCGGGAGAAGGCAATGCTGGAGCCGCTGTTTCGCTTTCAGTGGGGTTGCACCAGGACAGCATCTGCTCTGCTCCATGGCGACGGGCGCTCAGGAAATAAGGTCAGGGCCGGCATCCGCCTGCTCAAGTAAGTTTCCTTGCCGGGCAGCTCTGCCTCCTTCACCGTCTTCTCAGCGCGAGGAGGGGATGGGGGGGGGACGGCGGCAGGACTGCTTGGCAGCCGCTGGCTCCTTGAAAGTAAGGCGAGCGAGCGTACCGGGGCTGGCGGATGGCAACTGCAGCAGCAGCCTCTGCACCTGCGCAGACTGGCTGCCGTCCGGGGGACAGGGAGCGGGTGCATCGGGCCCGGCGATGAAAGAGCAGGTAGAGAAAGAGGTACTTTTCTCCCTTTCTCACAATACAAGAACTCGTGGGCACTCCATGAAATTGCTGAGCGATCGGGTTAGAACGGATAAAAGGAAGTCCTTCTTCACCCAAAGAGTGATTAACACTTGGAATTCACTGCCACAGGAGCTCAGCGCTTTCCGGACTCGGGGAGAAAGAGGCGGCGGCGGCAGTCATGCAGATGCAATGCTTTTGGCGCGCGCCCCCCCCAACTGTGCCTTCCCTTGCAAAAGCGGCGCCCAAGGCGCCCCGCACATCCATCCGCCGGTGGGCCCCGGCTGCGCGCTCGCCCATCCACCCCTCACCCGCCCGCTTCAGGGGCTGCCTCCTTCCCGGGCGCCTCCTGTCTGCTGCTGGGGAGGGCCAAGGTAAGCGGGATGGGAGGGAAGGAGGGGCGGGACTGGCGACCCCTCCCGCCCACCAGACGAGACCCGCCGCCTCTGCCGACCTGGCTCCGGGGCAGCCGCCGCCCGCCACGTGAAGGGAACCCGGGGCTGGGGTGGACTCAGGCGGCTTGTCTTCCAATGGAGGCTCGCCGGGCCCGATGCACCCGCTCCCTGTCCCCCGGACGGCAGCCAGTCTGCACAGGTGCAGAGGCTGCTGCTGCAGTTGCCATCCGCCAGCCCCGGTACGCTGAAGCAGGGGTGTATTCAGAGATGGGGTGCAACGTTTCTGTAGATTTTTGTTTTGTAGTAGGTTTTGGACAGGAGCAGCCTCAGGAGTACTAGCAATGTCTGGTGGAGTTACTGCAAAATACTTTCCCCTCATTCACAGTAGAGTTTATAAAGTACCAGAATAACGTTATGAGAGTTCTAGCTGAATACAGTAGTAAAGGGAGGGGGGGAAATCCTTGACTGGCCTGCTAGGGATTGCACATGTCTGCATGCTTCTTTTGGTTTTCTTATTTTTTTTAAGGATAACTGATAGGAGCAGGTAAGTAGTTTGTCTGACTGTGAGAACTAGGATTTAATTTGAATTAAGATTCAGAGTAGATGCTGGAAGGAAGTCCAGTTCCTTCTTTTGAAAATATGGGCCTCTTGTACGCTCCTTCCCCCCCCCTTTTTGTTTTGTCTTTATCTATGCTCATAGGTGCTGTCAGGAGGGGACCCTTCCATCGCCACCGCCGCCGCGTTCTGCGGCTCGGAATTAAAGGGCCAGCCTTTACAAAGGCTGCGCCCTAGCAGCGTTTGTGCTGCACGAAGAAGATGACCGGGAACTACCTCAACGCCCTGTGAAGTCCTTTGGTTCCACCATTGGGACCTCTCTATTTCTTTTGGTTGGAGGTGTGTCTGCACCGCTCCTCCTGCCCCCCTCTATCTATTGAGTGAGCTGCTTAGCGACACAAGCGGCTCCCGTTCAAAAGATTTTTCTTTCAATTCGGAGGATTTTTCTTTTGTTCCAAATTCCAATCTTTCCTTTCAACCAGTTTCGTGGGAACACCCCCTTGGGGGGTGAACCGAACTCGAGCGTGTGTGGATGAACCTGAGAAATTTGACACCCAGTTGTCTTTAAGCGGCCTGGAAACCATGGCTGCGTTATAGGTTTGGCGAATCCAGCCTGCGCCGAGGTGTGCAGCCTCCTTCCCCTTGGTGAGGGAGGAGCCCTGGCGTGGCCTGACTTCAAGCCGAACCTAAGCCCGAGCTTAATCGGTGCTGGCCTCATCCACTGCACTAAATCGCACCGCCTGCTATGCAAATCATGGCGACGGAGAGTTCGTTTGTCGGTCTGCCTGTCAGCCGACAGCCCGATTCTGTGTTGTTTCTTGCTATGTTTTCCAAATGTATTGCAATTGCTTTGCCTGTTTAGAGTTGTTTACTCAATGATTTAAACTGGACCCAGGAGGCTTAGCGTGTTGCTAATCTGCATACGCTTCGCTGTCCGAGCGCACGAACGGCCTCGGGCACGGCCGTCGGCCGATCCTTCCTTATAAGGAGATCCCCATGCATCCGAATGGAACCTTGGATTGTGCCACCGGCACTGGCTCAAAGGGGGGAATCCTTTTGTTTGTGACTTTCTATTCTTGACTGGGAGTGGGAGAGAGTCCCCCGGAGGGGACCCTCGAGTGTTTAAAACTGGTAATCCATTTGAAATCGGATCACAGCAGAGGCGTCACTCGTCCTCTAGCTAAAAGAGGTCTAGACCTCGAGGCGGAGTTCACCAAACCTATAAGCCAACCAGGGATCCCATGGCTCTGCACCACACAGCGCACGAGTTCAGGTTCCTTGTGCAATGGTTTAGCCCATTCAGTAGGAATGGCCGATGGAGACCGAGCCTAGGAGGTGTTGTAGCCAGACTGTGTTTGCGATCATGGTGCACCAGCAAGAACACGCGACCGTTGTTTTATCTTGAATAAGACCTCCCGAAAATGTCTATAGTGTGCCTAGGAGTGCACTCACCGGCTTAGTCTGCTTTAAATAAATTGTGTTTATCATGGGATCTGCGAGTCCCAAGGTGCTTTGGGAAGCAAAGGGGGGAGACGATTTGCATATGCATAACCATGCCCCCACCAGTGAGAGGACCCCCTCCCCTGCCAGGACTGGCACGGTACTGGAAGCCCTCTTTCGCCCAAACACCGACACTACACGCGGCTGCGTGAATGCTGCTACTGTTTATTGCTGCTTGCCTCAATGAATCCCACGGACCGCCTCCGCTTAGGGAGACGATGGGGTTGTTTTACTCAGGGATCGGTGAAGGCTGCTTTATTCCTGGGAAACTGGGACTGTTTGCACACCATGCCTTGTGGTTTAGCTGTGAATTAACTGTTTTGTTGTTTTGTTTCCATGCAAGCAGGTTTGACATGCATTGAGCTGTCACTAGGGCATCACATGCACATCTGAAGTGAACACCCACGGCTCTTACTTGTCTGACGTCATTGCTGCCCCCCCCCTATTTTGATTTGGCATTTTTGGTAAGTATAGGACAGGTCTTGGTATTTTTCCCTTTTCAAAGGAAAGAAACCCGTCCTCCAACGTTAGCTAGATTTAGACAGGAAGCACGGATGCCTCTGTCTGGATGGCGACACCCCGACACCGAAGACGTGTCTGCCTGCCTGCCTGCTCTTTCTGCTGACGTTGCCTGTCATGGGCCCGGACTCTGTTCATGACCACACCAAACCAGATCACATAGGGGTCACCAACGCATGGACTTGGACATTCTTTTGCACCTGCCTGGCATGATGACGTTTCACTTCCATGCCAGCGCCTTGGAGTGGCACCCGCCACGTGGACTCAATGTTTTGTTGTCGTGGCAGGCCGAACTTTTAGTTCTGCCGCCGCGAAAGGGGGGACTGTAACGATATGAGCTTATGTTTGTATTTCTGTATAGTGGTGATGCTGCTTATGTGTGTCTCTAGCATTGAATACCTATGCATTGTGTATTCAGGGATTGCTGTATGTTGTGTGTTGCTTTGTTCTGCATCTCATGCTTGCCTAGAAATAGGCTGGCCTGGGCCTGCCGTTGCACATACGGACCATGTGCGTCCCTGGAATGTATCCCATGACTCTTTGGGATGGAGAAGACACCGCGCCATTGCACCCACTTGGAGAGCTGTGGAAAATCCCCAGCGAACCCCGGCATTCTTGGAATGGAAAGAGCAAGTGACCCTACTCCCTTAATCTGGTTTGGAGATCTAAAGACAATAGCGTTTATGGCTTTGGAGCAGGAACCAGATCTGCAAATCAAGAGGTGTCCATGGGAACGGAAGATTCACACCTTGCCAAAAGGCACCTTTGATGTAGGAGTAGGATCTGCATATTGCCACCACCCCTTAGGAGAGCGTCATCCCCTTCGTCATCCCCTCGTCACCCCCTCTTCATCCAGTAGTGATAGTTTAGAGGACGGGTTTGATAGTTTATGGCTGGATAGCACATGCCCCAAAAAGAGTTTATTTAAGGAGAAACTCTCCTTTGTCTCTCTGGTTAACCCACCCTTCCCATAGCAGTGCACTAAGGTGCTACAAGTGACTCTACTACTTAAGTTCTCCGGAGTCGCGACCCAGAGAGCTCACACGTGGTTTGGCTGGTCCTACCTGTGTGCCTTGGAGTTCACGAGCTGCTGCATTTCGGCTGCCCAGCGTTTCAAGGAGGAGAGTTCTTCCTCAGCTGGACCTCAGATGAGTATAGCCGTGCCCCATTGTGTCTTCCCCATTTTGATGCTTTTGTTATTTTCTATGCTGTAATTGTTCTAATGTACTATTGTAACTAAGGAGCTTGTATGAATTTGTATGATTCCGATTTTGTATGACTGCAGAAACCTTTAGTAAAGACAACATTTATTTAAGGACTAGCGTGTTGTCTCACTTCCTGGGATATAGCCGAGCGTCTCATTCGCCATCCGACCTCTGTATAGACTGGTATAGAACTTACGCACAGCCACAAACACCCAATTTTCCTTGGTAGATAACTTGGATTGGGTCTCCAGGAATTTCCTGGAGAAGTTGGCATAACACCAGAGCAAACTAATTTATGCAGTAGCCAAATTGCTCACTCATAGCTTTAATGCCAGTCGCTCACAAAGGCACATCCCGGGATGTGATATCAGAGTCATGTGACAGGAAGAGTGGGAGCTGGGCCATAACCAAAAGACTGAAAGGGCCAAGAAACAAAAAACAGTGATCAAGAGGTTCCAGTGATGTCAGGGGGTGTGGTCTTATGACACACTTCCGGTGATGTCAGGGGGTGTGGCATATGCTAATGAGTTATGCTAATGAGCTCCGGCAGCTCTTTTTCTACAAAAAGACCCCTGCTTATTCATAATGCATCTCTCCAGTAAATAGTTTTTAGCTCTAGTCAGGTCATATTGTCTTTCCATGTCTAAAATTCTTTGTTTAACCAAGACCTTAGCCTGTGCCATATTCATGGATGATAGATATTGTTGAGACAAACCAGAATAACCTAATTTGTTCCTCACCAATCTCAATCAGGGAGGGACCAGGTTATTATTCAGAATTAGATGTGTAAGACCATTTGCAGTAGTGGCCAATTTTAACCAGTATAATGCAACTGGAACCCATAATCTGGCTATACTGGACTTTTGCTCCCTTCTACTAATAAAGATTGTAAGTGGTGCTGTTAGGTTTCTTCCCCCCTCCCCCCATCTGTTACAACTGGAAAGGGATCTCTCCAAGTGCCATGGGACTCCGTCTCTCTCTCGCCTGCTCTTTCTCTTTCC
>NW_015168076.1:534785-547104 GCF_001447785.1 Gekko japonicus | reverse complement strand
TTCCCTCTCCCTCCCTTCGTCCCGCTCTCTGAAGAAGTGTGTGTGCGCACAAAGGCTTATACCTGGAATAAAATGTTGTTGGTCTTAAAGGTGCCATGGTACTCTCTCTCTCTTTTGTGCCCTCTCTGGCTCTTTCACTCCCCCTCACTTCCTGTCCAAAGGAGGAGGGGGGAGCACTCAGCCAATTGAGGGAAGGGAGGCTTGGCTTTCTTTTTCTCCCCTGGAAGCTGGAAAGAGCTGGGCAAAAGCGAGCTGTGATGCAGGAAACAGGAGGGAGTCAGTTGCTTATGGGCCAGATATGAGCCCTGCAGGGGCCTGTTCTGGCCCACGGGCTGTATGTTTGACACCCCTGCTCAAGAGAATAGAAAACATGCCCTGACCTGGATAGTCCAGGCAAGCCCGATCTCATCAGATCTCAGAAGCTAAGCAAGGCCAGCCCTCGCTGCTATTTGGAAGGGAGACCTCCAGGGAATACCAGGGTTGTGATGCAAAGGCAGGCGATGGCAAGCCACCTCTGAACGTACCTTGCCTCCAAGCCCCACTAGGGGGTCACTGGAAATCAGCTTGACTTGATGGCAAAATAAAAATTTAAAAGCGAGAATAGGAAACATGAGGCCTTTGGCTTTCTTTTCACACCTTTTCCCCCTTCACTTTAACGTAATTTAATTGGGGTTTTCTATGCCACTTTTCTCTCCAAAAGGACCCCAAAGCAGTTTAAAGACACTTCCAATACACATAAACCAATTTAAGCCATACAATTTAAATAAAGAAAAAAGAACATCCTGGGTGGTTCCTGATTTGCTAGACTGGCAAATGTAGGTCCCCAGGGCAATAGCTGCTCTTCAATTTAAACTCACTCTATCAGCTCCCAGTTCTAATGCTCTGTTCCTTGGCTACAGTTAATTACTACGCTTTCAATAACAAGAGGGATCAATTATTTAAATTTTAAAACTTTATACCTGGACATCTCGTGACCGCTCATAGGCCTGGTATGCTACCTTTTCTTCAATACTAGCTAGCTCTTGTTTCAAGTTGGCTGTTTCATGCTGATGGAGGTCCGTTAGATCATTCAGTTGGTCTTCTAATCGTTCATACCTTCACAACAACAAAAGATTTTTTTTAAAAAAAGCTTCTTTGTGAAACCATATTAAAATGTATATACTCCAAATATACTCTAACTTATTTCCTTGACTGCACACCAAACTCTGGGAACATGTAAACACATGGGGCTGCTTCACACAGTAACGCAGTATTTGGCATGTCTGTTTCTACCAGTACAGGGTGATAGGGAGCTATATCCAGTTGCTCTTGAACATGCAAGCAGAAATGTGTATTTGCTACTTAGACATTGTTACCATTTTATGGGTAAAGGTAAAGGTTTCCCTTGCTCGAAAGCCAGTCGAATCCGACTCTAGGGTTGTGGTGCTCATCTCCGTTTCCAAGCCGAAGAGCCAACGTTTCCGTGGTCATGTGGTCGGCATGACTAAACGCCAAGGCACACGGAACGCTGTTACCTTCCCACCAAAGTGGTACCTATTTATCTACTTGCAATTTCTTGCTTCCGAACTGCTAGGTTTATGGGTACATGTAATTTATTTCTGTGAACCTATTTTTAAAAAAGGAAAAGTGTGAAACAGCTTCAAGTATTTGCATTTAGACAAAAACTCCATTTCCATCCATTTCATTTATTAGCTTCATTGACCCGAGATCTTAAGCGAAACATGCAAAATTTGTCTTCTTAGACAAAAACTGTCTACTGGGGGTCATTTCCAGATAGCTACTGATCAACTTCGTCCGAAAGCCAAAATCACACTAGTATAGCACATCATCACACTGCAATTAGAGGACTACAGGATAAGATTCACCACATCAACCTACATGAAATGGTACATCATGAACTTGTCACTAGTTTTGACCTCTTTCCTTTGCTGTCCTGGAACACCTGTCTTGCTCTCATTGCTCTGGCCCATAGTACGAGATTCCCTGACCATTCTTTGCTTCTCTAATTACATACAGGTTCAATTAAGCCTTTGTGTTTATACCCAGAAAAATCTGGGTATAAAAATTTAGACTGATGAGATCAAGCATACTTTGGTTTATCCTTTCCTTTGTGGTATTACTGTCACCCACATTACCACCTATCTCATTTACTTGTTCAAAGTAATTTCAGCAAGAAATAAATACCTGTATCTTTCCTCCTGCAGTGTTTGAGAAATAAAGCCATAGTCTCTTTTGAACTGCACTTTTAAATTCTCTATATCCTCTTGTAACTGGGCTTGTGCATCCTTTATTTCTTGCAGCTCTTCCAAGATCATGGAAAGCTTTCCGTGGCTGACCAGAGCATTTGTCCCACCATGGCCAAAGGACTGATTTCCATTACTATCTGCAGAGCCAGATGTTCCACTTGAGCATTCATCATCACTTGCATATTTTGGCTTGGCCATGATGGTGGCACTGCCACCGTAGGCCCTAGAACTAGTTTCAGGCCTGAAGTCATCCAAGCTGCTCTTCAGGTGAGCAATATTGTCAGCACTACCAAACTTATTCCGGATCAAGTTTGCAAACTCTCTTGATTTGCTGAATACAAACACTGGGGGTGTTAAGGAGACACCTGGAACACCTGTCTTGCTCTCATTGCTCTGACCCGTAGTACGAGATTTTCCATGAGTATCCTTTAAAGAGTGCTGAATTTCCTTTAGACTGTCTTTGGAAGTATCCTTGGTACTTCTGGAGGAACCATTTTGTTCAATGTCCTTGAGCTTTCTGTGATATTGTTCCAGTTTCTTTTGCAGTTGGGCAATGGAGTGGGCAGACTTTTGGTTCTTCTTTTCAAACACTTGTTTAATTCGTCCAGCTTGCTGCTTGTCTGCGCTGTTCACCAGTTTTAAATATTCTGCCACATTTCCATCCCGAGCTGTCTGTTCTATTTTGATCTGCTCTGTAACTTTCAGAATCTTTTGTTTCAAGCTGTCTGCACTGATTTTTACTTTTTGAAATTCAAACACACCATCAGGTACGTCAAAGTTGAGGTTTGTGTCTGAACCCCCACGCCGAATGTTAAGAGGCAAGCTGAGAGTATTCATGTCATGTCTTTCCACCTATAAAGAAGATTGAAATTCAAAATGAGTGAGAGGTTTTCCTTACACACAAAGTTGATTTTTATGAAGTGATTCATAAATAATTCTAAGCAGAATTTAATTTATGACCACAAAGTATGATTAATCTTGTGGTAAATATTAGACTGATGCAGAAACTGGAGATGAAGGAGTATCCTGCTTGTTAAGCTATGTGGCACATCGGTGGTATAAATGTGCTCAGTTAACAAGAGATGTAACAGATTACTTCACTTGATGTAGTAAATAGTTGAAATCTAAGCAATGTCTCATTGCCACAGTCTTCAGAACTACTATCATTCAGTTACACAATTTACACAAAACAACATTACAGATGAAAATAACCTTTTTTACATTTGCTGAACAAACTTATGATAGTCTAATTTTCCTAACAACACTGCAGTGATTTCAATATTTAACTACATCTAGCTATCTGATAAAGCACAAAATTTAATTGTTTTTTGAGACCTGGTACATCATCAACCCCCTTCCTTGACCTTTCATTCTCTAACTCAGCTTCAGGATATTCAGTCCAGTACCACATCACTTATCTTCAACACCAAACCATTGTGCTAAGTCTTAATCCTATTCTTTGGCTACCTAGTACTAGTTCAGACCCCCCCCCCACACACACACACACATTCTGGCTTTCTACTTCTGTTAGTATTCCCAATGCTCCAGGTAATTCTAGTAAAAATACATCTTAAGGAAATTTCACTTCAGTCAATTTGACCCCTTGCAAAATTGTTCACTAGCAATCTTCTATAAAAAATCCCTCAATTCCTGAGTCAGTCGTAGATGATCAAAGAATGCATACCAGTTTGTTTAAAAAGAAGTAACTTTTCCCCCCTTGTACAGTTAAGTTCAGCTTCCCTCTACTGATGTCTCCAATAGACCTACTTTCCAGAATGTCCACCACTGCATCACTGATTGATTCTGCTTTCTTGCTGCCATTACCCAAGCTGCAGGAAGACAGACTACATTTCCCCATTACATCTTACAGTACTGCTTTTACATTTAAGTAAAACTTACTGCTAAAAATAGACTTTTAAAAAATACTGCCACACTGCTCTGCAGGGGGAAGAAGAGGTTCATGATAATAAGCAACGGTCAGTTCCTACTGTGCAGCTTTTGCTGTAAACTATCAGAATTGATTGTCTCAGAGCTCAAGCCTGGAGCTTAATTTGTCAAATTAAGAGACAAAATAAAGAGAAGCGTGCTTTCCAAATGAATTTCCCCAGCAATTCTTTTTATGAACATAGGCAATAAAACTGTTACCAGCAAAGCAGCATAACTTCTGAGAAACGCAAGATTTTATTCGCTATCATATCTTGGCACACAAAAAGCAAAGCATTCCATTTTCAAAATCACAAAAGATATCCAAAGGTTTCCATATTTGATGCAAGTATAATTATATTTTAATACTAGCCTGGTGAAATGTCTTTTAAATGTAAAATATCCAAAGTAATATTTGATTTACATGCAAGTTATAACCCTTTAGATTCTTTGCACATTGAACCTAATAAGAATTGCCACAAGATGTAATAAATGGAGACATTTATTAACCTGATACCATATCTGAAGAAGTGTGCTTGCACACAAAAGCTTATCCCGTGAATAAAACTTTGTTGGTCTTAAAGGTGGACTCGAACTTTGTTCTGCTACTTCAGACCAAAATGGCTACCCCACTTGATAATTATGGCTGTACAGATTTTTGATAGTTGAAGACAGTTTGTCTAACCAAGTGGAAATTCACAAAGATGCTTATACAATATTTCTGTGCACAGACATATGCATGCCATAGTCAACATTATTTTTTAGGATATACTCATCTTAGCAACCAACAGATATATGCAGCATCATGGTCAGCTCAAGTTACAGTAGCTGTTTTTAACCCTCTCACCATAATAGACTGAATATAGCCACTGACTGATCAGTGTGGCATGACACTTCCGTCAAAACTTCTGCTTTTGAAGTTGGAACTCACAGGCTATGTGTTTTATGCAAATGATAAATTAGAACCCCACTATTGAATGTTTTGTAAGTAATTTTGGGGAGGGGTGATCGAAAGCAAAGGAGTGGTAGAAGGAATAAACAGAAGTATAACCCTTTCTGCAAATCATCCTTCAGGCTGTTTCCCACTCAGCAAACCATCTCTTTCTGTTTCAGTCTGCTTTCAGATGAGTTTCTCTTGTCTTGCTTATTTTAATTTGGTTTCTGATGGAGGTTATGATTTAACTCAGGCTGATATGACCCTGATGTCCTATGACAAGGGTCCCCAACCTTTTTGAGCCTGCGGGCACTTTTGGAATTCAGACACAGTATGGTGGGCACAGCCCCAAAAGGCTGCCACAGGAGACAGAGCCAGCCACCAAATAGCTCTTGCAGCTTTCCTTCAGTCACACAGTGAAGATACTTGTGTTGTGGTAGCAGTTGGTGCCAAATTATGTTTTTAGAAATCCGCACAATCATATCTCCTATGGCCAATCAGAAGTCTTGCTCAGCAAAAGCCTCACCTGGCCTTGCCCACTTTTAAAAACATTTGGCAGGTGCCAGTGGATGCTGTGGCACCCATGGGCGACATGCTGGGGATGCCTGCCCTATGATGTCTCTCTGGGTTTTTTGTGTGAAAATTCTACACTAGGTTTATTATCAATGAACTTCTTCAGGTTTATTGCATATTTTAACTTGATGTAAGCTACCTTGAACACTACAGGAGGGTAGAGTATAAATATTGTAAATATAGTGAAGTACACATCATGCGGTTTCATGATGTCAGAAGACAGGAAGTACTGTTTCCTTTCTAGAGCAGATATGCACATGGATGGCTGTTTCCAAATATAGCTCTCCATAACTGTGCCTCATGTTAAATACCACAGGTGACATTCTGCTGGGATACTTTACTAAGAACCTGCTTTCCCTCCTTCCTTCCCAGATTCTTGGATGACCAGACTGATAACATCCCCAAAAGAATGGGAAATTATTAGTGTAGTCAAAGGTAATGTTGGCCACTCATTTAATCTTGGCATGGGTTTTAAGACTTGAGATGAATTGCTAAGTGCTACAGAAATAATGGAAACATTCCTTAAACTAAATTCAGTCCCCAATGAAACAAATCCATTTCAGTCTTATTTGAAGTCAGGAAATAAGCATCTGATAAAGTTACAAAAAACTTGTAAGGTGCACATGTAATATATGACTGAATTTTAAACAGCATAAGAAGAATCTAGTATCTAGGATGGCATAACTTTTCCAAACATGTACATTTTTAGATATCAACTGTTAATTCATTTGCATGCTTATTCACTCTACTGACACCAAACTAATACCTGTTACTAAATATTTGAACAAACACACTGGAAATGTACAATGACTAATCTGATATTCTGCTTTAAGATAAACAGAGTCCTAGAAGTTTGAGCTAGAGTAATCAAAAATATACCCGAGTACACATCCCGTGACTCAATTACAGAAGATGGATTGTCCTCAGATATTCAAGATTTAAGCTCTCTTGCACACTTTATTTCTGTGCCTTCTATTATAAAGTACTGTATAAGGATGAAAGACAGCAAAATCTTCTGTAGCCCCATGTTTCCTAAAAATACAACCTCATGCAAACTCACATGAATATAAATCAGCACATGATGTTTATACAAAATCCAACAGTGTTCGTCAGAACACACTGGCTCTCACTGAAGCCCACATCAATGTTTATTTCCTTTAGTTTAAAACTGTTCTAAAACTATATTCTACTTGGGCATGGATATGATTAGAGGTTCCTCTGACCATCCTGCTCCTCTCCCTTGCACAGAACTCATGGAACCTCATAAAAATAAATTATTCCCTGAAGTCTGTGATTTCCTATGACGCTATAAAAATTGTACAAAAGGCAAGCAGGAAAGCAGGTCAAAGGTGAAAAATCATACCGTTATCAAGTCATGCTTAGGATTTCATGCTTAGGATGCAAACACCATATTTTATGAAGGATTTTCCCCCCTGTACCAACAAACAAGAGCCAGTAAAAACTATGGTTGAAGCTTGAGCAGAGTGAATATATCTTTGCCTTTAAGAAGGAAAATTGTTTTTTTTTTTTAAAAAAATAGCTGAGATGGAAAAGTGTGAGACATCCAACCATTTGAAAAGTAAATAAAAATCTTATTGTGCTTGTGAAATATCCAATTTTTCATGGAGAGTGAGGAGACCCAGCATTTGGAGAAGCTGTCATCTATAGACATTAGACGCTGGACATTGTCAGTATGGCTGGATGACTCAAACCGATTTCCCACAAGCCGCTGCTCTGCGCTCGCTCTTCCCTTTGACCCGATCCTAAATGTCAAATTCACACTATGTGCTGCGTGGCGGCATTTTGCCCCGCAGCTTTGCCCAATTTCCTCCATGTCTACTCAAGCCTGTTTTTTGAGGATTGAGTAGACACGGGAAAATCGGGCGAAGCTGCAGGGCAAAATGCCACCGCGCAGCACATAGTGTGAAATTGACACGTAGGATCGGGGCAAAGGGAAGAGCGAGCGCGGAGCAGCGGCTTGTGGGAAATCGGCCTCACAAAAGCGCATACTCTGCCACAAACTTTGTTAATCTTTAAAGTGCCCCTAGACTCTTGCTCTTTTCCACTGCATGGGAAATGGAGGAGAGAGATGGAAGGAGTACGAGGAACATGCAAACATAACAAGGCCGGTTTGTGCCCAACTGCAAGTTTCATTGTTGCTTTCTGAGGTGTCTCAGTACAGCCTATATCTTTTTCCTGACCGTGTTACTTGAATCTCAGATAGAGATACAAATATTTGTGCAAGACTACTTATATTTTTGTCAATTATAGCAATATAGATTCAATCCAAAGCAGAATGTACAGTGTACACATTACACATAATATGCATTCTGGTGATGATCCATGCAGAATAGCTCATTTACAGTGAAGCAGAGGATCAAACCAGGTCACAAAGAACATTTCATCCTAGACTAATCTTTGCTGTGATGTTGGTGCAGATTCTGAGAGCTATAGAGGGAAGAACAGCAACTGCAGTCTGTATTTTAAGTCAAAGTCCAGTCAGAGATAAGAGGCAGCTCCAGATGTGCTGTAGTAGCTTGGTCAGCACACAGTCTGTTGTTAATATTCACAGTGCTAGAAATGTAGAAGCGATAATTACTTCTTTGGCTTATAGTGAGCTAGGTCTGGATACAAAAAGCGTATTGTAAAAGAGCAGATCAACAAAGCCAGAATGGTACCTAGACCCAGCCTACTACAAGACGAACCCCAGGAAAGCAACAACAGAACTCTACTGGGTGTCACAGCTTACAACTTAAACTGCTCCAATGCATCATCAATGACCTAGACCCTCTCTTGGATAAAGATATTTCTCTTTCACAGGCCTGGGTGGGGTGGGGTAGTAGGCCTTTTCTCGCCTAAAGAGAGATTCCCTACTTAAAACTGCATCTTACCAACACCAATAGATGGTCCAAAAAAGACACCATATTGGCTCTCAATGCTTAAAATGTGAATGACAGAGAATTCCCTACCTGTCACTGCTGTCACCAGAGTAAGGAAATAGCTCAGACCCAGATGAGAGAGCAGAACAGGGAAGAGCCAGGGATGACATACATTGGACGAACAAACCTAAAATTTACTGTACCTCAATTTTAAGGGGGAGGGGCTTTCCCCAGTTCATAAACAGGCCATACAATCAATTAATATGCAATTCATGCATGTTATCCACCTATGGCACAGAGTCATGATTTTCTACTAGATTCTACTGTAGAAAGATTGCAACTCCCAGTGGCTAAAGAACACTATGGAATGGGAAACAAAAAATATACATCTCCTAGAGAGCTCATTTATTTTTATTGTGACTGGGGCCCAAAACTTACTAACTATACCGGGCCCCAGAGATGCCAAGTTGGTCGCCACAAGGTCCAGGGCCTTCTCGGTGGCGGCCCCTACCTGGTGGAACGAGCTCCCGAGTGAGATCCGGGCCCTGCGGGACCTGATGCAGTTCCGCAGGGCCTGCAAGACGGAGCTCTTCCACCAGGCTTTCAAGTAGGGGCCGCCGCCCACCGCCCCCCTCGTATATTACCATCAGTGGGGGTGGAAGAGGCCCTAGAAATGGAAGGTAACATCAGAAGTACTGGATCCTTGAACTCCTTAAACATCTGGACCATCTGAAGGACTGTGTGAAAACATCGAATGACCGTGGGGAACCTCTGGATAGGACCGCCATCATCTTTCTTGGAGCTTTTAGATGTGAAGTGTCTTAGCATTTTTTTTTAATTTTAATTTTAAATTTAAATTTAACTAGGTAGTTCGAATGGTTTTAAATGTATATTTATTCTTAATATTGAGAACTTTGTTGTATTGTTTGTAATATTTCTTGTTTGTTAGCCGTCCTGAGCCCTACGGGGAAGGGCGGGATATAAGTTCAATAAATAAATAAATATGATTGTGCGAGTGTTACGGGTCCAGGTCCCAACTTAATATTTCCTGTGACAAGCGCAATTTACAGTACAATTTTCCTCCTCAATGTTCACACTATATTTTATTCTTTGAAAAATATGCAGTCACCAGTGTACAATGTCAGCATTTATTTAGCCATTTTTTTAAAAAAATGTGGAACAAAAGTAATAATAACTTTTACAGCAATGTCCAACTATATTATAAACATTTGTACATTATTTTTCCACTAGTCCATTGTAGAGAACATCTACTTTTTTTTTTTCAGGGTTGGGTGCAGAAACAGCTTACTACCATTGAGTAATACTGTCTCCAAAGCAGCAAAACACACACACATACACACACTTCCGAAGCTGATGCTTTGCTGCTGCTATTTTAGAGGCCTTTTAGTATTACACAGAAGCTAATTATATGAAAAGTAACAGCATTAGCTTTTACTCTATTCTAATAAGACCCCATTTAATACAAACAGCACCACCAGGCAGAATTCAAAATGCGCTGCTTAACCTAACAGAATTCACTAAAATGCCCAAGTCCATTCATCCATTAAAAAATTGAACTTTGTGATTACTTCTTCAACCACCAGCAGATGGGGCTGCTGCTTTATGTGTTTCTTCAGGAGGTGAACAGCAAAAGTAATGAGGCGGTAGAGGACCCTGGGTTATAATGTGTGTCTCTTTTTAATCTGATACAGACTGTGATGGATATGCCGTTGATTGGCAGTCTTTAACCTTGAAATAAAACCCTCTCATTTTCCAATCAGTGGTAAACCAACAATGCCTGAAGACACAACTCTAACTTCCAAGCACAACTGCAGGTTCTCACACTAGAGATTTTATCTCTTGTGCATTAATGAAAGTCTAGATATTCACCCAAGATGACTGGTAGACTGCATCCACACAATGTATATTATGTAGTAGAATGGGTTTTAGTAGTATAAACTGCAAGTGATACGACTTTCAAGCACTCAAAAAAATTCTCCTTGCTTGTAGAATAAGAGTTGCAGAGTCAAGAGAGAGCTAGCTAGCTGAAGAGAGCTTTTTACATAAGAGGTGATTTTAAAATGGTATCTTCTTCACTCTACCACCTTAAGACTTTACTATCTCATATGCAGTCCAGGCCTAAATTCCACTGAAATGTGTAGGACAAGTTAGTCATTAGTATTTTAATTTTATTTTGCTTTATTTATTGTCTGCCTTTCTCAGTGAGACTCAAAGTGAATTACAATTTTTTAAAATAATGTACTCTATCATGGATCACTGCCTTGACTTGTCGAGGGGGCTTGCGTGGTTTGATGAAGCTGTGGGCTATGCTGTGGAGGGCCACCCAGGACAGACAGGCCACAGCA
The DNA here is from genome assembly GCF_001447785.1 of Gekko japonicus. Lineage (NCBI taxonomy): Eukaryota > Metazoa > Chordata > Lepidosauria > Squamata > Gekkonidae > Gekko > Gekko japonicus. Next base: position 536,183 of record NW_015168076.1, on the reverse strand, counting down.
GAGAACTCAGACAAAATGTGATCCACTGGAGAAGGAAATGGCAACCCACTCCAGTACCTTTGTCAAGAAAACCCCATGGACAGTAACAAAAGGCTAAAAGATATGATGCCGGAAGATGAGCCCCTCAGGTCGGAAGGTATCCAATATGCTACTGGGGAAGAGCAGAGGGCAAGTACAAGTAACCCTAGAAAGAGTGAAGCGGCTGGGCCAAAGCCGAAAGGACGCTCAGCTGTGGATGTGTCTGATGGTGAAAGGAAAGTCCGATGATGCAAAGAACAATACTGCATAGGAACCTGGAATGTAAGATCTATGAATCAAGGTAAGTTGGATATGATCAAAAATGTGATGGTAAGATTGAACGTCGATATCTTGGGAATCAGTGAACTAAAGTGGACAGGAATGGGCGAATTTAACTCAGAAGACCATCCATACACTAATAGCCAAGGCACCCCCTGCATGCGGATATCCAAATCCGCACATTGGGGGCACCTAGGGGGCAAAGAGATTTTCCTGCACATTTGGGGCAATCCCCAGGTGTGCAGAAAAATCTAAAAAGTTTTTAAAAACTATAGGGGGGATTAGAAGATTTGTATTCACTTACCGTGAAGCTTCCTTCTCAGTGGTCCAGAGTGGGGCAGTCCTTGATTCCTTACTCCTGGAAAGCACCTCCCCCTTCCGTAGGCAGGGCCGGCAAACTTTGATCCCAGAGGGGAGGGGCTTATCCTCTGATTCCCAGTCATACCGAAAGCCACCTCCGAGCTGCTGTAAATTCACATAAAAAATAACTCCTTCCCCCTCAGACAACTGGGGAATACCATCACAGCCATGGGCTTAAACAAATACAAACCTGTATTTTAACCATTAGAGCAAACAAAAAGCAACAGTCTGCCACATCACGTAATCAGTTAGACCATATTCATGAACAGCTGAACCACTGCAAAACGTAAAGGACTGGAAGTCGTGTCCATCAAGAGAGGGTGGGTAGGACTGCCCCACTCTGGACCACCGAGAAGAAAGCTTCACAGTAAGTGAATACAAATCTTCCATTCTCCAGTGGTCCAGGAGTGGGGCAGTCCTTGACTCCTTACTCCTGGGATGTAAAAAAGCAGTGCTCCCCCTGGGTGGGTCACACAACTTCCGGTGCCTACAGGGCCTGAAGGAGCACTCTACTGTCAAATGCTGCTTCTGCCGAGGCTAGTTTGTCAATCCTATAGTACTTTGTAAAGGAATGGACAAATTTCCATGCCACCACCTTACAAGTGACTTCTAGGGATGGCAAGGCCCTATATGCCACCGATGTGACTGCTCCCCAGAGTGCCCTGTGACCCCTACTGGAGGTACTAAACCCTACACCTTATATGCCTGACTGATCCTTATCCACCTGCTCAGGGCAGAAAT
>NW_015168076.1:530338-534459 GCF_001447785.1 Gekko japonicus | reverse complement strand
ACTGGCTTTTGAGCAAGGAAAAAATAATGTTACTTTAAAGAATGTTGTTATTGTTGTTGTTGTTGTTCAGTCGCACAGTCGAGTCCGACTCTTCGCGACCCCATGGACCAGATCCCGCCAGGCCTTCCTGTCTTCCGCCGTGCTCTGAAGTTTGCTCAATTTCATGTTCGTTGCATCTATGGCACTGTCTAACCATCTCATCCTTTGCCGTCCCCGCCTTCTTTGACCTTCAGTCTTTCCCAGCATCAGGGTCTTCTCCAGTGAGGGCTCCCTTCTCATTTGGTGGCCAAAGTATTTGAGCTTCAGTTTCATTATCTGGCCTTCCAGGTAACAGTCAGGGTTGATTCCTTTTAGGATTGACTGATTTGATCTTCTTGCAGTCCGGGGGACTCTCAAGAGTTTTCTCCAGCACCATAGTTCTTACTCTGTTGTAAGCCGCCCTGAGCCCCAGCTGTAGGGAAGGATGGCCTAGCAAACCTAATTCAACAACTAAATAAAAATAAACAACTGAGTACCAGATGTGGTTCAAGGTCATGGTACCGACCTTCAAAGCCCTATGCGGCCAGGGACTGTCATACCTACAGGACCGTCTCCCCCCATAGGTGCCCAGGAGAACTTTCCGCTCTGCCAAGCAACATCTCCTGGCAGTTCCCAGCCCAAAAACCGTCCGCTTAGCCTTGACCAGGGCCGGGGCTTTTTCTGCCCTGGCCCCGTCCTGGTGGAACATGGTCCCGGTTGCCATCAGGGCCCTGTGGGATTTATTACAATTCCGCAGGGCCGGTAAAAAGAAGCTGTTCTGCCAGGCCCTTGGTTGAGGCAGCAGTCATCTAATCCTTCGGGTCTCCCCTGATCCCACTGCCTGCATTGTTGCAGTGCTCACAGAGCCCGTTACGATGCGCCCTGCTCTCTGAAACCAACTGAGCATCTCCGCAGAAGGGCACTGTGAGTCTGCCTTGATTGTAAAGGTAAAGGTTCCCTTGCTCGAAAGCCAGTCAAATCCGACTCTAGGGTTGCGGTGCTCATCTCCGTTTCAAAGCCGAAGAGCCAGCGCTGTCTGAAGACGTTTCCGTGGTCATGTGGCCGGCATGACTAAACACTAAATACTTGGATTATAAAGTCTAAGTGTAGGCTCGCCTGGTGACTGGACTCTGCCTGGATCAAAACGTCTTCCAAGTAAGGAAAACAGGACCACTCTTCTCAGACTTAGGAAGGCCACTAGTGTCCCCAGGACCTTGGAGAATATCTGAGGCAAGGACTTGAGTCCAAAGGGCGAGGCTCAATATTGAAAATGTTTGCTGTGATATGTGAACCTTAGAAATTTCCTGTGATTATCCCTTGTCAGGATGTGCAGTTAGGCTTCCGCCACGTCTATGGAGACCATGAAGTCCCCTGCATGTATGGAGGAAAAAGATGGACCTCAACATAGTCCTCTTTTTCTCTCCCCCTCCACACCTTGCCAGTTCTCAATGGATACAGTCCTACCGTGGTTCAGCCGACCGGGTAGACTGCGCAGGAGACACGTCCCTCCTTGCCACGATCTGGAACAAGGAGGGGCTCTATTCCAATGCCGAAAGGGACGGCGACAGAGATTCTGCACCACCCTCGGCCACCTCTCTTGCCTCTGCTCTCCCCAGGCTCTTCACTGAGCGTCTGTCCCCAAAACCGCCGTGGCTGGATGGGGGGAGGGGAGAGCAGTTTACCGCCGCCTTCCCAAGCAGGGTCCGAGGCGTTCCTCTCGGCGCCGCGACTGCCTGGGGGCCTCCCAGGACTGCCGGCACCAGATCCATTGTAATTCGAGGCCTGCAGCTCTCGAATATGTTTTAGGGCTGGAAGGTAAGTACCTTCTACCATTGCCCTTTAGGTCTCCGCTTCTTCTTCTGACCTTCCGGTGTCTTCTAGGATCTTCGTGCTCTTCAGAGCACAGCCAGCATGTCCTGCTCAGAAGGCAGGGCCGGTAAGACTGGGGATCAGAGGATAAGCCCCTCCCCTCTGGGATCAAAGTTTGCCAGCCCTGCCTATGGAAGGGGGAGGTGCTTTCCAGGAGTAAGGATTCAAGGACTGCCCCACTCTGGACCTCCGGAGAAACTTAAATCCCCCCAAAAGTAAAAGAGCGTTCCCTGCGCATGCGCAGAGAACACCCTAGCAACTGTCTTGCCACTGCCGCCAGAGGGGGGGCAGGAGAAAACTTGGCGGCCAGTCTCACCACTGCCACCGCTGGGGGGAAGAGAGGGGGGAAGAAAGCTTGATGGGCCGGTGGCTGTGAGCCATTTAGGCCTTGCTGCTGCTCGAGCTGTGGGGAATACTCCCCCTCCCCACGAGTATTGTGGGTCCCACTTCTTGTTATATCTACTACTGTAGCCAAGGTGCTAGGTGGCTTGTTGAAGGGGATTTCTGACCACTAATGGTCCTGCCAAAGCAGTTGAATAGGTTCCCAGATACAGACAAAAGATGGGAGATGGGTCCCTGATTAGATTGCTAAACATTTGAATGATTGATTGGTTGGTTTATCTCAGTTTCCTGAGGGACAGAGCCACCTCACATGTCTCCTGAGAAACCTGCATAAGGGTCAAGAAGCGACAGTTAGAACTGGATATGGAACAACTGATTGGTTTAGCATAGGAAAAGGAGTATAACAAAGATGTATATTGTCACCCTGCTTATTTAATTTATATGCAGAGTACATCATATGATATGCCAGTGTGGCTGAATCACAAGCTGGAATTAAGACTGCCAGGAAAAACATAAAAAAACTCAGGTATGCAGATGATACCACTCTAATGGCAGAAAATGAAGAGGACTAAAGAGCCTCTTGCTCAGGATGAAAGAGGAGAGTGCAAAAGATGGCTTGAAACTCTACATCAAGAAAACTAAGATCATGGCATCTGGCCCCATCACTCCTTGGCAAATAGAAGGGGAAGTCATGAAAGCAGTAACAAAATTCACGTGCCTGGGATCCAAGATCACTGCAGATGGTGACTGCAGCCATGAGATTAAAAGACGCCTGCTCCTTGGGAAGAAAGCTATGGCAAACCCAGACAGCATAATAAAAAAGTAGAGACATCACCCTGCCATCAAAGTGATGGTATTCCCAGTAGTAATATGTGGCTGCAAGAGTTGGACCATAAGGAAGGCCGAGCACCAAAGAAGAGATTCTTTTGAATTATGGTGCTGGAGAAGACTCTTGAGAGTCCCTTGAACTGCTAGGAAATCAAATCAGTCAATCCTAAAAGAAATCAATCCTGACTGTTCCCTGGAAGGCCAGATACTGAAGCTCTGAAGCTCAAATACTTTGGCCACCATATCAGAAGGGAGCACTCATTGGAGAAGACCCTGATGCTGGGAAAGATTGAAGGTAAAAGAAGAAGGGGATGGAAAAGGATGAGATAGTTAGGCAGTGTTATCAATGCAATGAACATGAAATTAAGCAAACTCCAGAGGATGGTGGAAGACAGAAGGGCCTGTAGTGATGTGGTCCATGGGGTCGCGAAGAGTCGGACTCGACTATGTAACTGAACAACAACAAAAACCCCAATGTAATAAAGACCAGCATAAGTAAAAATGTAAAAGAACTGAATTAAACAATTAAAGAACAATGAAATTAAGACACCATAAAATATCCACTGAACAATGCAGTATGGGAGGGAGTAAAAAAAGGTCCTTACAATTTTTCACAGTCAATTAAAATTAAATCCCTGTTCCCTAAGTGTCCCTCTGTGTCAACTTCTGTTTTACTGCACCTCTATCCTTATTCTATTAGCCAGAGGTTGTTTTTTTTTCTGTGCGGATACTTAGTTCCACCAACAGGGGGCTCACTCTCCCCCAACAGCTTTTCCTACTTAGTCTACATAGGGTTTGTAGAAAAATCCAAAAACTAAAAAAATCCCTTCAGGGATGGCTGGATTCCCCCCAAAACCTTTTGAAATATCCTCTGCAGGGATCTGCTTCAGGCATCAACTGTGAGAGATTAGAATGTTCGGGGGGAGGGGGGGCTTCTAAGGCTTCTAACTGGCTCTGCCAGTCAAAGGGTGGGGGAAGGGCCCTTTCCAGCCCTCTTTTGGCCTTTCAGGGAGGGAGGGAGGGAGGGAGCCTTGGGGCCAGGCCTCACAAGAGTTGCCAGTGCC